>NC_068450.1:46100801-46400801 GCF_023373465.1 Oncorhynchus keta
CATTGCAAATAGGCTCAGGATAACTCCTGATAAAGTGGGGTAGCTGATATTCAGAGCTTAAATAGCCAAATTGATTAGTTACAGGAATCAGGACTAATAAAGCCAATGCAACAGCCTGTTTTACAAAAGTAGTGCACTGTGCCTTTACTACTCCTGTATTTAGGGCTGGTCCTCGCCATTCTGCTGCCCTAGGTGATACAAACATATTTTAGTCCCCACAAAACTAGAATAGTCTCAGTAAGCAAAATGACATTGAAGATAGGATCGGAAGAGCGTCTGCTAAATGACTTAAATGTAAATGTAATGTGAAAGACGTCTTTTGCAGACGTTGAAATCAGGTCAATTTTCGGGTCTGAATGAAAGTTGAAAATATGTATTTTCCATTCATTGAAAATACATATTTTCCGGACAATGAAAAAATACATATGTTGAAATCAGGGTCATTTTCGGTTCTGAATAAAAGTTGAAAAGACATCCATGTCTATAGTTCAACCAAAACAAGGCCGATTCAGACGAATTCTGAACCAAACACAGAGGTCTATGTTTGGGACAAATCAAGGCTGGTCTAGACTGGACCAAAAATCAACGTGCGGGGAAATCAAGGCTGGTCTGGACAGGAACAAAAAAATATGTCCAAAAGACTTTGGCTTCAGTCCGCGCTTACTGGGGTGTAGCCTACTGGTGTTGGCCTGCAATGGAATTTTATGAATGCCCATCCATGTGTTAGGCCCACCATTTGTAAAAAAGAAAGCACCCTCAGCACTCCTACTTTCCACAGCTATGAACAGAACCATTGCTTCTAGTTATTAGGACGGTATTTTATTTACACAACTGTTTAGTTGATTGGAACTGATCTGATATTTCAACTGCCAGAGCTGGTGTCTGCTTATATCAACTGACTATACACTTGTTACAATTGTATTTCAAATGTGCCATTTAGCAGATGCTTTCAAACCTTTGTTAGGTCAGCTAATATGCCTGCTTACTGCTGGCATTGCATCATCATAACGATTTTCATTGCATCAAGACTGTGTCACGGCAATTGCCATACACTGTCAACTGTCATGACATCTGCTGTCATTGTATGTACAAAGTTTAAAGTAAAGATTTACCTTCGTAAGCACTTATTATTAATTTTGTTTGGAAGAGTGTCTTATCATCCTGAATAATTCGGGAATATTTTGTGATAGCCGTTGCTGCTGTTGCTGTTTGCTTTCCATTTGGATTGAGAGTAGTCAGATTACACTGAAAACCAATTCTAACTCCTAATGGGCTGCTCTGTAGGTCCTAAATCTCACCGCAGCCTGCACCCCTTGATGCTCAATTTATTCATTATTAATTAATTATTATTATTATTATTATTAATTTTATAATTTTGGCTGTCTGCCCAGCCCTTCATGTGGTCTGTGAAGCCTGTGGTTTAGCAAATAGGATAATGCTCTTGTAGTCTGGTCCCTCAGGCTTGACACCCATCTATCTGGCTAGAGACCTCCTGGAGATAATGTGAAGAAAGGGAGAGACTGCATACTGTGATATACACTGAGTGTACAAAACATTAGGAACACCGTGACATAGACTGACCAGGTAAATCCAGGTGAAAGATATGATCCCTTATTGATGTAATTTGTTAAATCCACTTCAATCAGGGTAGATGAAGGGGAGGAGACAGGTAAATTAAGGATTTTTAGACATGGATTGTGTATGTGTACCATTCAGAGGGTGAATGGGCAAGACAAAGATTTAAGGGCCTTTGAATGGGGTATCGTAGTAGGTGCCAGGTGCACCGGTTTGACTGTGTCAAGAACTGCAACGCTGCTGGGGTTTTTCCGCTCATCATTTTCCTGTGTGTATCAAGAACAGTGGTGTAACGTACTTAAGTAAAAAATACTTTAAGTAATTTTTTGTAGTATCTGTACTTTACTTTACTATTTATATTTTTTCCAACTTTTACTTTAACTTCACTACATTACTAAAGAAAATAATGTCAACAACAAAAAAACATGAAAATTGTGCCGTCTGGTTTGCTTAATATAAGGAATTTGAAACGGTTTACACTTTTACTTTTACTTTTGATACTTAAGTACATTTTAGCAATTCCATTTACTTTTGATACTTAAGTATATTTTAAACCAAATACTTTTATACTTTTACTCAAGTAATATTTGACTCACTTTTACTTTAGTCATTTTCTATGAAGTTAGCTTTACTTTTACTCAAGTATGACAATTGAGTACTTTTTTCCACCACTGATCAAGAATGGTAAACCACCCAAAGGACATCCAGCCAATGTGACACAACTGTGGGAAGCAATGGAGTCAACATAGGCCAGCATCCTTGTGGAATGCTTTCGAAAACCTTGTAGAGTCCGTGCCCCGATGAATTGAGGTTGAGGGCAAAAGGGGGTGCAACTCAATATTCATGTTTTGTACACACAGTGTATGTGTTACCATTTTCCCAATGAAAATGTATACATTTTCAGATTTGATGCATTAACTGTACATAGCTTAGTGTGTTTATTGCACCAATGTTTCTGGTAAAGCGAAAGGTCAACATTTTGCTACAATATACTGGCAAGCCTTATATTTTTTCTTTGAACATTGAGGATATTTGATATCCAGCATCTGCTTAAAGCCGTCGGATATGCATGTGGTCTTTTACCCTTTCACCCACAGATGTCTATCGACAAATCATATGCAAACTACTAGCAGCATTTCTTAAGTGTCAGCTGCATGTTAGTTGATATGCAGCAAACATGAGTCATACTAAATAACTCCCCATAGTGGTTTTGTGGTGTCTTTCCCTAAAAGGAAACATAAATTCTCTCTCCATGGCTTCATTCAAACAACCCCCGTCTTGTTACCATGGTTGTCAAAGAGAACCAAAGCCCTATTCAAGTATTAACCTCCTCACTGGTGTTCTGTAAACTTTAACCTCTTGAATATGTCAGATTCTGTTGATTTCTCTCAGCTCAACTGGGCGTGAACACACATTAGCACTTAACACCGAACACTCACTTGGCTTGTTCGGTTGCCCAGTGATTTGTATTGGAATTGCTGGGTTTTCGAGGTTGAGCAAATAATACAGTAGATTTCAATGGAGAGAGAAAAATGCCACTGTACAAACACATTTTGAGAACTTTTTTTAATGTGTTTCAGCTGAAACGAGTAGGAATAAACCATAATGATGAATAGAGCAAGTGGCTGAGGTTACAGAGGAGCTGTTTTTATTTATTCCATACCTGTTCATCTTTCCTATTGAACAATATCTGGGGCTGGTTGCTATGGCAACTTGTGAGCGCATAGAGCACAAACTGGAGAGCAACCAGGGACAGTAATAAGCTTACTGTGAGCTTCTTTGGCTCCCTCTGTTTGTGATGAGCAACAAACGCTGGCATATAATTTCAAATGAATGCACGTACACAAACACATTCACGCACACACTCACACACTGACACACACAAACACACGCACACTCTTACACATCACTTCATACAGGGCTTGGCAGTGCCAGCCAACTGACGAGGGATGCGTACTGCCTAGATGCCCTCACGGAGAGTTTCACCATCTGCCGTTTTTTCTCTCTTTTTCCATCCATCGATACCGACAGTGCTAAACAGGAGGGGATGAGAGGGAGGGAAGTGGGCATGAGGAGGAGGGAGGTCAGCCCCCTCATTGATAGCACAGACAGGAACATGACTAGCCAGGGTGGTATTGCGGGGGCTTGCGAGCTGAGGATTCCCTCAGAAAAGATGGCAACCCCCAACAGCAAATCTCCCAGCCCTATTAGCCCTATTAGCAAAGCAGCCACGGCAGGCCTGTGTGTGTGAGGCAATGGTATCAAAGCCAATGGTGGGGCGCTTTGTGTGTGTGTGTTTGTACGCATGTGTGTGTGTGTGTGTGTGTGTGTGTGTGTGTGTGTGTGTGTGTGTGTGTGTGTGTGTGTGTGTGTGTGTGTGTGTGTGTGTGTGTGTGTGTGTGTGTGTGTGTGTGTGTGTGTGTGTGTGTGTGTGTATTTATATATGCTAATATAGTGTTCCATTATTGTGTGGGCAATGAACCACACTTGCTTATTTACATATTTTATTACATTTGGTAAGAACAACATGCATTCAGGACTAATTAGCTGTCAGCTACTTTACTGTACATGCTAAATTCTCATAAGGCTGGCTCAAATACATTTCCCCTTTTTCCTGAGGTAAAAATGTAAACAGAAATGACCAAACTGTCAATGACAGTCCAATGAAAAAGTAATGTAGTGGGAGGACACTGCTTTGCCCCAAATGGCACCCTATTCCCAATACAGTCCCTGGTCAAAAGTAGTGCACTATAAAGGGTAATATGGTGACATTTGGAATGTAAACTGAATTTCAGCTATCTTGTGACATTTAGTGGCAGCCTCCCACCACTCTATTGCCACTGTATCTAACCTTAGATAACTCCATGTTAGTAATGCCCTCTGACAGGACCCCATACCTACACTGTAACACCAGGCCCTAAATTGATCCCTTTTTATTCTCTCTATAGAAGTTAAATATAGCATATCATTGTGAAAAGACAGTGGTGCAGATGTACTCCCCATTTAACCTATACTTGGATAGATATGAGTGGAATATAACCACAATGAAATACAGAGATACTGCAATACTACTGTCTCAGCCTCCAGTATTTATGCTGCAGTAGTTTGTGTCGGGGGCTAGGGTCAGTTTGTTATATCTGGAGTACTTCTCCTGTCCTATTCGGTGTCCTGTGTGAATCTAAGTGTGCGTTCTCTAATTCTCTCCTTCTCTCTTTCTTTCTCTCTCTCGGAGGACCTGAGCCCTAGGACCATGCCCCAGGACTACCTGACATGATGACTCCTTGCTGTCCCCAGTCCACCTGGCCATGCTGCTGCTCCAGTTTCAACTGGCCTGGGCCCTAGGACCATGTCCCAGGACTACCTGACATGAGGACTCCTTGCTGTCCCCAGTCCACCTGGCCATGCTCCTGCTCCAGTTTCAACTGTTCTGCCTTACTATTATTCAACCATGCTAGTCATTTATGAACATTTGAACATCTTGGCCACGTTCTGTTATAATCTCCACCGGCACAGCCAAAAGAGGACTGGCCACCCCACATATGCTCTCTCTAATTCTCTCTTTCTTTCTCTCTCTCTCGGAGGACCTGAGCCCTAGGACAGTGCCCCAGGACTACCTGACATGATGGCTCCTTGCTGTCCCCATTCCACCTGACTGCTGCTGCTCCAGTTTCAACTGTTCTGCCTTATTATTATTCGACCATGCTGGTCATTTATGAACATTTGAACATCTTGGTCATGTTCTGTTATAATCTCTACCCGGCACAGCCAGAAGAGGACTGGCCACCCCACATAGCCCGGTTCCTCTCTAGGTTTCTTCCTAGGTTTTGGCCTTTCTAGGGAGTTTTTCCTAGCCACCGTGCTTTTACACCTGCATTGTTTGCTGTTTGGGGTTTTAGGCTGGGTTTCTGTACAGCACTTTGAGATATCAGCTGATGTACGAAGGGCTATATAAATAAATTTGATTTGATTTGATTTGATTTGAATTGTTTGTTTGTTTTCTTTGAAATTTCATCAGAAATGTGAACAAATATATGAATATGTTGTTAGAGTATTTAAATAAATTTTCCCAATCATTGACCAATGGTTTGAATTTCACTCATAGAACATTCACAGAAGGTGTCTTTTGTCCCGAATGTATCAAGCTACTAGGATCTGTCACGCCCTGGTCTTAGTATTTTGTGTTTTCTTTATTATTTTGGTCAGGCCAGGGTGTGACATGGGTTAATTATGTGGTGTGTTTTGTCTTGTTTTTTTTGTAGGTATTGGGATTGTGGCTTAGTAGGGTTATCTAGTAAAGTCTATGGTTGCCTGAAGTGCGTCTCAATCAGAGGCAGGTGTTTATCGTTGTCTGATTGGGAACCATATTTAGGCCATATTCTTTGAGTGTTTCGTGGGTGATTGTTCCTGTCTCTGTGTTTGTTTGCACCAGAGAGGCTGTTTAGGTTTTCACGTTACGTTTGTTGTTTTGTATTGTTCATGTTTTCATCTTTATTAAAGATGTATACAAATAACCACTCTGCATTTTGGTCCGCCTCTCCTTCGACGAAAGAAAGCCTTAACAGATCGCTGATTTAGGATCAGTTTTGCCTTTTAGATCACCACGAATTAGACTACACGGACAGTGGGACTGATCTTTATACACCTTTCGAACCAAGACGAAAAGCCTGTAGTTTAATTTCCGCCAACCCGAGGTAGTCACGATTGCAGTAATATACTGTACGTAAAAGTCCCGCTAACGTCTCAGTATAAGCATATGCTTTCATCTTACTGGCTTTTGGCACGCAATAAATCAGGAACATTCTATTGTTGTTGTCCCGATATTAAACTTGTCCTAAGTATAAACACATAAACGGTATGACATGCTCTATTTTTTTCACACAGAACCCCCCTGATCTGTTTCAAAATGTGTTTAGAACAAGCCAGGCAACTAAAAGCTATTTTCTACACAATGTTTTGGTTCATTGCTATCTTGTTAGCTACAGATGAAGGATATTCATTCGATCACCCTGTTGCAGAATAACTATCCTTCAATGCAGGAAATGTAAAACGTGTAGTGTATTTGAGGTTTAAAAAGGCATCTGAAGTTTGTAAATTCCACTTTGAAATGTCAAGCTTCAAATGAAATGTTATTTGTCACATTCTTCATAAACAACAAGTGTAAACTAACAGTGAAATGCTTAAGGGCCCTTCCCAACAATAATAATAACACAAGGAATACGTGCACAATAATTCATGATAAATTGGCTATATACACGGGGTACCAGTATCGAGTCGAAGTGCAGAGCTATTTGTATTTCAAATTAAGGGGCAGTTATACAATTTTAAAAAACATTACAATACATTCACAGATTTCACAGCACACTGTGTGCCTTCAGGTCCCTACTCCACCACTGCCACATATCTACAATACAAAATCTTGATGTGGAATAGAGTTCCATGTATTCATGGCTCTATGTAGTACTGTGCACCTCCCGTAGTCTGTTCTGGACTTGGGGACTGTGAAGAGACCTCTTGTGGCATGTCTTGTGGCGAGGTAGATATGTTCATATACAGTGCCTTCAAAAGGTATTCACACCCCTTGACTTTTTCCACATTTTGTTGTGCTACAGCCTGAAGTTAACATTGATTACATTTAGATTTTTTTTGTCACCTGCCTACACACAATATCCCATAATGTCAAAGTGGAATTATGTTTTTCAACATTTTTTACAAATTCATTAATAATGAAAAGCTGAAAGCATGCGCAGATCAGCTGGCTGGTGTGTTTCCAGATATATTCAATCACTCCCTATCCCAGTCTGTTGTCCCCACATGCTTCAAGATGGCTACCATTGTTCCTGTACCCAAGAAGGCAAAGATAGCTGAACTAAATGACTACTGCCTCATAGCACTTACTTCTGTCATCATGAAGTGCTTGACTAGAGCCAAGTCAAGGATCAAATCACCTCCACCGTACTGGCTACCCTAGACCCACTTCAGTTAGCATATACAGACCCAACAGGTCCACGGACGATGCAATAGCCATCACACTGCACACTGAATATCCCAACTGGACAAAAGGAATACCTATGTAAGAATGCTGTTCATTGACTACAGCTCAGCATTCAACACCACAGTTCCCTCCAAGCTCATCATCAAGCTGGAGGCTCTGTGTCTCAACCCTGCCCTGTGCAATTGGGTCCTGGACCTTCTGACGGGCCACCCTCAGGTGGTGAAGATAGGAAACAACATCTACACTTCGCTGACCCTCAACACTGGGGCCCCACAAGGGTGCATGCTCAGCCCCCTCCTGTACTCCCTGTTCACCCACGACTGCGTGACCATGCACGCCTCCAACTTAATCACCATGTTTGCAGATAACACAACAGTAGTGGGCTTGATTACCAACAACGACGAGACAGCCTACAGGGAGGAGGTGAGGGGACTCAGAGTGTCGTGTCAGGAAAACGATCTCTGATCAATGTCATGATCTTGGACTTCAGGAAACAGCAGAGGGAGCACCCCCCCTATCCACATCGGCGTACATATCACAGACAAACTGAAATGGTCCACTCATACAGACAGTGTGGTGAAGAAAGTGCAACAGCACTGCTTCTACCTCAGGAGGCTGAAGAAATTTGGTTTGTCACCCAAAACCCTGACAAACTTTTACAGATGTACATTCGAGAGCATCCTGTTGGGCTGTATCACAGCCTGGTACGGAAACTGCACCACCCTCAACCGCAAGGCTCTCCAGAGGGTCTTGCGGTTTGCACAACTCATCACTGGGGCAAACTACCTGCCCTCCATGACAACTACAGCACCCAATGTCACAGGAAGGCCAAAAAGATCATCAAGGACATCAACCACCTGAGCCACTGCCTGTTCACACCGCTACCATCCAAAAGGCGAGGTCAGTACAAGTGCATCAATGCTGGGACCGAGAGACTGAAAAACAGCTTCTATTCCAAGGCCATCAGACTGCTAAACAGCAATCACTAACTCAGAGAGGCTGCTGCCTACATTGAGACTCAATCACTGGTCACTTTAATAAATGGATCAGTTGTCACTTTATACAATGCACTCTAAATAATGCCACTTTAGTAATGTTAACATATCTTACATTACTCATATCACATGTATATACTGTATTTTCTGCCATCTATTGCACCTTGCCAACGCCACTCGGCCATCGCTAATCCATGTACTTACATGTACATATTCTCATTCACCCCTTTAAATGTGTGTATTAGGTAGTTGTTGGGGAATTATTAGATGACTTGTTAGATATTACTGCACTGTCGGAGCTAGAAGCACAAGCATTTCTCTACTCTCGCATTAACATCTACTGACAGTGTGTATGTGACAAATAACATTTGATTTGATTTGCAATATCTTAGGTCAATAAGTATTCAACCCCTTTGGAATGGCAAGCCTAAATAAGTTCAAGAGTAACAAATGTGCTTAACAAGTCACAAAATAAATGGCTTGGAATCACTCTGAGTGCAATAATAGTGTTAAACGTGAGTTTTGAATGACTACCTTACAGTATCTGTGCAGTGAACTTCAAACACAGATTCAACCACAAACACCAGTGAGTTTTTCCAATTCCTCTCAAAGAAGGGCACCTAGTGGTAGATGGGTAAAAACAAATTAAAAAGCAGACATTGAATTTCCCTTGGTGCATGGTGAAATGATTCATTACAATTTGGATGGTGTATCAATACACCCAGTCACTACAAAGTTACAGGCATGAAACATTTAGAGAGTTACTTTAAAACAGTTAGAGAGTTAATGGCTGTGATAGGAGAAAACTGAAGATGGATCAACAACATTGTAGTTACTGTCACGTTCTGACCTTTATTTCCTTTGTTTTGTCATTATTTAGTATGGTCAGGGCGTGAGTTGGGTGGGCAGTCTATGTTTGTTTTTCTATGTTTTGGGGTATTTCTATGTTTCGGCCTAGTATGGTTCTCAATCAGAAGCAGGTGTCATTAGTTGTCTCTGATTGAGAATCATACTTAGGTAGCCTGGGTTTCACTGTGTGTTTGTGGGTGTTTGTTCCTGTCTCTGTGTTTGCACCAGATAGGACTGTTTAGGTTTTCCATGTTTATTGTTTTGTAGTGTTCATGTGTACATTTACGTATTAAAAGGAACCATGGACACTTACCATGCCGCATATTGGTCCTCCGATCCTTCTCACCTCTCCTCTTCGGAAGAAGAGGTGGAAATCCCTGACAGTTACCCCACAATGCTAACCTATTTGACAGAGTAAAAATAAGGAAGCCTGTACAGAACACCAATACTCTAAAACAGGCATCCTGTTTGCAAGAAGGCACTAAAGTAATATTGCCCCCCAAAAAATGTGGCAAAGCAATTTACTTTTTGTCCTCAGTACAAGGTGTTATAATTTGGGCATCATGTTATGAGGGGAGTTTTTCAGGACAAAAAAATAAACATAATGGATCTAAGCACAGGCAAAATCCTAGAGGAAAACCTGGTTCAGTATGCTTTCCACCAGACACCAAGAGATTAATTCACCTTTCAGTAGGACAATAACCAAAAACACAAGGCCAAATATACAGTGGAGTTGCCTACCAAGAAGACAATGAATGTTCTTGAGTGGTCGAGTTACAACTTTTACTCAAATCTGCTTGAAAATCAATGGCAAGACCTAGAAACGGTTGTCTAGCAATGATCAGCAACCAATTTGAGCTTGAATAATTTTGAAAGGAACGATGGGCAAATGTTGCATAAAGCTGTAAGAGACTTACCCAGAAAGACTCACAGCTCCAATCGCTGCCAAAGGTGCATTTACTCAAGGGGTTGAAGACTTTTCTAATCAAGATATTTCAGTGTTTATTTTTTTCACAAATTTCTTTACATATTGTGGATTATTTTCTTTGACATTAAAATAGTATTTTGTGTTGATGGTTGACATAAAATGTCAAAATAAATTGTGATCCCACTTTGTAACACAATAAAATGTGGGAAAAGTAAAGTGTTGAGAATACTTTCTGAATGAACTGTAGTTAGGGGTAAATTGATGAGGTAACAGGATAGATAGTAAACAGTAGCAGCAGCGTATGTGAGTCAGAAGAGTTAATGCAAAGAGGGGCAATGCAGATAGCTATTTGGTTAACTAATTAGTAGTCTCAAGGCTTGGCGGTAGAAGCTGTTCAGGGTCCTGTTGGTTCCCAACTTGATGCATCGGTACCGCTTGCCATGCGGTAGCAGAGAGAACAGTCTGTGAAAATGTATCAACCCTGCAAAAATGTCAATTAATTATATTCCACATAATAATTCACATTTCCTTTTGCAGCAGGGTTATTTGTCTGCTGTAGCAAACTCAAATTATAACTCTACATCTATAGCTAGCCAGCTCACATAATTATTAGAACATTACCAACTCTCTTCTTTCCACCTTTTGGAAAATCTGACCATGACTCCATTTTGCTCCTCCTCGCCAACAAACAAAAACTGAAGAGTTCTATTGGTCAAGTCTGTTTTGATCACGTGGACTGGAATATGTTCTGGGTCACCTCTGGGGATAACATCAATGAATACACCGACTCAGTCACCAAATTATATAAATTATACAAATTATATAAATATAATTATATATAAGATACCGATGGTGTCTTTCAACACTTACAATAATCAACAACCGTGGATTGATGGCAATCTTGTCAGGAGTTGAAACAGAGAGATTGTGACCGGGGACAATTGTATGGTTAAACAGTACAAGTACGACCTACGCAGATAGATCAAGATGGCGAATTACAAGTATTGAGACAAAGTGGAGGAGCAATTCAGCTGGTCGGACAAGAGTCGTATGTGACAGGGTTTTTTAAGGATCACGGGTTACAAAAGAAAGCCAGTCACTTCGCGGACACCAACGCCGCTCGACTGGACGAGCTAAACACATTTTTCTCTCGCTTTGAGCATAACTACTCTGAGTTATGGTCTCCTTGGAGGACGTATGTAAGTCGTTCAAACAAGACGACATCCGTAGCCGCGCTCTCAGAGCATGTGCAGACCTGCTAGCTGCTGTGTTTTCAGACATTTTCAATCTCTCTCTAGCTCAGGCAATTACTCCCACCTGCTTCATCCCCGTGCCCAAGAAAGGGAAAGTAACTGAACTGAATGACTGCCAACCCATAGCTCTCACTTTCATCATCAAGAAGTGCTTTGCTAGGCTAGTCAAAGAACACATCACCTCCTCCCTCCCCAACACAGTCAACCCTTTCCAATTTGCCTACCGCCCCGAGAGATCCACAGATGATGCAATCGCTATTACACTACCCACTGCCCTCACCAACCTGGACAAAATGAATGCATATGTGAGGATGCTATTCATCGACTACAGCTCGGCCTTCAATACCATAGTGCCCTCCAAGCTCACCACAAAGCTCAAGGCCCTGGGACTAAACTCCTCCCTATGCAACTGGGTCCTGGACTTCCTGACGGGCTACCACCAGGTGTTGAAGGTAGGCAACATTACCTCCTCCACACTGATCCTCAACACGGAGGCCCTCCAAGGGTGCATCCTCAATCCCCTCCTGTACCCCCTGTATACCTACATTGGGGCAAAAAAGTATTTAGTCAACCACCAATTGTGCAAGTTCTCCCACTTAAAAAGATGAGAGGCCTGTAATTTTCATCATAGGTACACTTCAACTATGACAGACAAAATGAGGGAAAAAAATCCAGAAAATCACATTGTAGGATTTTTAATGAATTTATTTGCAAATTATGGTGGAAAATAAGTATTTGGTCAATAACAAAAGTATATTTCAATACTTTGTTATATACCCTTTGTTGGCAATGACAGAGGTCAAACGTTTTCTGTAAGTCTTCACAAGGTTTTCACACACTGTTGCTGGTATATTGGCCCATTCCATGCAGATCTCCTCTAGAGCAGTGATGTTTTGGGGCTTTTGCTGGGCAACACAGACTTTAGTATTTTTTCTTGTGGGAAGGGTTTGTGACTTGAAATGATTTCATCCTGAGAACTGTTTTTGTAAGAAAGGGTTATGTGATGATTACAGTGCCTTGCGAAAGTATTTGGCCCCCTTGAACTTTGCGACCTTTTGCCACATTTCAGGCTTCAAACATAAAGATATAAAACTTTATTTTTTTGTGAAGAATCAACAACAATGGGACACAATCATGAAGTGGAACGACATTTATTGGATATTTCAAACTTTTTTAACAAACCAAAAACTGAAAAACTGGGCGTGCAAAATTATTCAGCCCCCTTAAGTTAATACTTTGTAGCGCCACTGTAACGGCTCTCTTCTATCTCCTCCTCTAACAAAGAGGTAGAACAAGGATCGGACCAAAATGCAGCGTGCTGATGATTTATGATATATTTTAATGAAGGAAAAACTATACATACAGAAACTACAAAAATAACGAAATGAAATAACGAAAACCGAAACAGCCCTATCTGGTGCAAACACAAAGACAGGAACAATCACCCACGAAACACTCACAGAATATGGCTGCCTAAATATGGCTCCCAATCAGAGACAACGATAATCACCTGACTCTGATTGAGAACCGCCTCAGGCAGCCATAGACTACGTAGACACCCCACAAAACCCCAAGACAAAAAACACACCACAATAACCCATGTCACACCCTGGCCTGACCAAATAAATAAAGAAACCACAAAATACTAAGACCAAGGCGTGACAGCCACCTTTTGCTGCGATTACAGCTGTAAGTCGCTTGGGGTTTGTCTCTATCAGTTTTGCACATCGAGAGACTGACGTTTTTTCCCATTCCTCCTTGCAAAACAGCTCGAGCTCAGTGAGGTTGGATGGAGAGCATTTGTGAACAGCAGTTTTCAGTTCTTTCCACAGATTCTTGATTGGATTCAGGTCTGGACTTTGACTTGGCCATTCTAACACCTGGATATGTTTATTTTTTAACCATTCCATTGTAGATTTTGCTTTATGTTTTGGATCATTGTCTTGTTGGAAGACAAATCTCCGTCCCAGTCTCAGGTCTTTTGCAGACTCCATCAGGTTTTCTTCCAGAATGGTCCTGTATTTGGCTCCATCCATCTTCCCATCAATTTTAACCATCTTCCCTGTCCCTGCTGAAGAAAAGCAGGCCCAAACCATGATGCTGCCACCACCATGTTTGACAGTGGGGATGGTGTGTTCAGGGCGATGAGCTGTGTTGCTTTTACGCCAAACATAACATTTTGCATTGTTGCCAAAAAGTTCAATTTTTGTTTCATCTGACCAGAGCACCTTCTTCCACATGTTTGGTGTGTCTCCCAGGTGGCTTGTGGCAAACTTTAAACTACACTTTTTATGGATATCTTTAAGAAATGGCTTTCTTCTTGCCACACATAAAGGCCAGATTTGTGCAATATACAACTGATTGTTGTCCTATGGACAGAGTGTCCCACCTCAGCTGTAGATCTCTGCAGTTCATCCAGAGTGATCATGGGCTGCATCTCTGATCAGTCTTCTCCTTGTATGAGCTGAAAGTTTAGAGGGACGGCCAGGTCTTGGTCGATTTGCAGTGGTCTGATACTCCTTCCATTTCAATATTATCACTTGCACAGTGCTCATTGGGATGTTTAAAGCTTGGGAAATATTTTTGTATCCAAATCCAGCTTTAAACTTCTTCACAACAGTATCTCGGACCTGCCTGGTGTGTTCCTTGTTCTTTTTTATTTTATTTATTTCACTAGGCAAGTCAGTTAAGAACAAATTCTTATTTTCAATGACGGCCTAGGAACAGTGGGTTAACTGCCTGTTCAGGGGCAGAATGACAGATTTGTACCTTGTCAGCTCGGGGGTTTGAACTTGCAACCTTCCGGTTAATAGTCCAACGCTCTAACCACTAGGCTACGCTTCATGATGCTCTCTGCTCTTTTAACGAACCTCTGAGACTATCACAGTGCAGGTGCATTTATACGGAGACTTGATTACACACAGGTGGATTGTCATCATTAGTCATTTAGGTCAACATTGGATCATTCAGAGATCCTCACTGAACTTCTGGAGAGAGTTTGCTGCACTGAAAGTAAAGGGGCTGAATAATTTTGCACGCCCAATTTTTCAGTTTTTGTTTTGTTAAAAAAGTTTGAAATATCCAATAAATGTTGTTCCACTTCATGATTGTGTCCCACTTGTTGTTGATTCTTCACAAAAAAATAAAGTTTTATATCTTTATGTTTGAAGCCTGAAATGTGGCAAAAGGTCGCAAAGTTCAAGGGGGCCGAATACTTTCGCAAGGCACTGTATATGGAAGGCAAGATGGATTCTTTGGAAGGCAGGAAGGGTTTTTCAATGTATTTATTTGAGTCAACACAAGTTCAAATAACCTTTGGCAGTGATTACAGCTGTGAGTCTTTCTGGGTAAGTCTCGAAGATCTTTGCACACCTGGATTGCACAATATTGCACATTAATCTTTAAAAAATTATTATAGCTCTGTCAACGTGGTTGTTGATCATTGCTAAACAGCCATGTTCAAGTCTTATCATATATTTTCAAGCAGATTTAAGTCAAAACTGTAACTAGGACACTCAGGATCATTCAATGTAATATTAGTTAGCAACTCCATTGTATATTTGGCCTTGTGTTTTAGATTATTGTCCTGCTTAAAGGTGAATTAATCTCCCAGTGCCTGTTGGAAAGCAGCCTGAACCAGGTTTTCCTCTAGGATTTTGCCTGTGCCTTAGCTTTATTCTGTTTATTTTTATCCTAAAAAAAACTCCCTCGTCCTTGCCGATCACAGGCATACCCATAACATGATGCAGCCACCACCATGCTTGAAAATATGAATAGTGGTACTCGGTGATGTGTTGGATTGGATTTTCTCCAAACATAATGCTTTTTATTCAGTACATAAAGTGTATTTCTCTGCCACATTTGTTTTTTGTTGCCGTTTTACTTCAGTGCCTTATTGCAAACAGAATGCATGTTTTCCCCCAAAAAATATTCTGTAAATACGCTTCCTTCTTTTCACTCATTTAGTGTTGTGGAGTAACTACAATGATGTTGATCCATCCTCAGTTTTCTCCTACCAAAGCCATTAAACTATATAACTGTTTTAAAGTCATTATTGGCCTCATAGGGAAATCCCTGAGCGAATGCCTTCCTCTCCGGCAACTGAGTTAGGAAGGATGTCTGGATCATTGTGGTGACTGGATATATTGATACACATCCAAAGTGTAAGTAATAACTTCACAATGCTCAAAGGGATATTCAATGTCTGCTACCAATAGGTGCACGTCTTGGCGAGGCATTGGAAAACCTCACTGGTCTTTGTGGTTGAATCTGTGTTTTAAATTCACTGCTTGACTGAAGGACTTTACAGATAATTGTATGTGTGGGGTACAGAGATGAGGTAGTCATTCAAAAATCGTGTTATTGTTTGCACACAGTGAGTCCATGCAACTTATTATGTGACTTGTTAAGCACATTTTTACTCCTGAATTGATTTATGCTTGCCATAACAAAGGGGTTAAATACTTATTGACACAAGACATTTCAGCTTTTTATTTTTTATTAATTTGTAAAAAAAAAAATCTAAACACATAATTCCACTTTGACATTATGGGGTATTGTGTGTAGACCAGTGACACAAAATCACAACATGTGAGTCAAGGGGTGTGAAAAAATTCTGAAGGCGCTGTATATATTTATGGAGACAAGCAGAAGAACCCTTTTTGGTTCTTCTTGGCACCTGTTTTCTATGAGTGTAAGCCGCAGGCTACTTTTGGGATTCTATTATTTTATCACTGTGGTTAATGCACATCCTAAGGTAAACAACTAAACTGATATTCTACATTAAATATAGTTTAATTCTTTGTTGTATGACCATCATTTTCCAGATATTTATGTGTTTAAAGTGAACCAGTTTTTCAATGGAGTACTGCAATGGCAGCCTACAGGTGGAAAATTAGGGACCCTGAATAAAAACATGTTTTAAAACATTAAAGAGTTCTACCAAGGACACATTCTACCAAACGAAGCAACTCCTCCGCCTGCTCGGGTCAGTTTTCATTGTTGAGACTGTGTTTCTCCCATTGCCTCTCTCTGCTTTCTGGGCACCTGCGCTTGCTAGCCCGCCCTCCTGCAAACATACTGCCTACTGAGATCCCCCCCCTTTTCTCTACTGTAGAAAACAGGTTTTCCAGCACTTGCCAGAGCTGCTCGCAATGGACAGCGCTGTGAAGATACAATGATCTCTTTCGCGGCACGACCACTTGAATGAAATCACTGTTGACAAGCGGTCTTAACACAGAACCGAGAGAGACCGAGAGGGAGAGTGAGAGACCGAGAGGGAGAGAGAGAGACCTAGAGGGAGAGAGAGAGAAGGAGAGCTCTGTGGACTATCTTTGACACAAAGAAACAGGGTTTTGAACCTGCAAACCAAGGAGCTTCTGTCACATCTCTAGTTGCTCTACATCTAGAATAGCCAAGATGGAAGAAGATTTGGATGACGGTCAGACTCAGAAAGGTAAGGAAAGAGAAAGAGTATTTTTTTACATTTAAGTGGATGGATTGAGATTTCCTTAAAGTAAAATCTTCCCCTAATTTCTTTGTCTGTCTGTCAGTGGACTATTTATTCAGAAAGGATTGGGTAAATAGTTGGTTAATACTCTGGGTATAAAAGAGCATCTGTTTTGGTTGTTCCTTTGTCCACTGAGTGTCTGCTTGACTGAAGTGTGTTTGTGTGTGTGTGTTGTCTGCTGTCGAGACAGTCAGAGAGTGGTGTGAACTGCTTCTCTGAGCGTTGACTGTGAAAGCACAGGGAGAATTGTCTTTGTTCACAGGCGTCTCGGTAAGGCTCTCGCATGCCTGTCGAGATGGCTCAGGGGAACATTGAAGACAAGAAACCTCGAGCTAGCTCCTTTCACTAATAAAAGCATTGTATCCAGGCTATCCACATGTCCAGCTATTGTATTTAAATGAAAGCTATTTTATTATTTTAACAACCCCCCACCCCCCAAAAAAATATTAAAGCATCTGGATTTGATGCATGTCAGAATTTCTCTCTTGTTCATGTGCATGCAGGGTATGTTGTTCGCTTTGTGCAGAGGGGTTGCTATTTAAAATGCAAACCCACCCCCTCCCATCCACCAGTGTTTAAGTGTATGCTTGAGGGGTAAATAGCTGTGTACTGTATAAATCCATTTATGATTACCAGGCACTGGCATTAGTTTGAATTTGCATTCCTCCATATTAATAAAATTGCTCCCTGTATGAAAAAAGGATGCTATCATTCTCTGAGGTGTGTCTCCCCCCTTCACTCCTCCTTCCTTCCTTTTTTCCCTCCATCCCAAGTTCTGTGCACGTGACAGGGCTTCATACGTCTGTGCTTCTTTTCTTCCCACCTCCCAGTCCTTCCAATCCTGCTTCATCTCATCCCTGAAAACCAGTGAGTGCTTCACAGGCATGAGTGAGAGCTGAAACAGTTACCATGGCACTGGCCAAGTCTAGTCATCCCTGCAGCTACTCTCTGCTCTCTGTTCTGTTCCTGCAGATGACATTTTGGTACCCTGGGCCAATCAGTTTACTCAGTGTCTGTGTGCATATGAGTGTGTTTGTGTGTGTGTGAGTGTCATGGATGCTAGTTTACCTAGAAATACTTATTGCAAAGTGACATACCTTTATTGTCTGGTAAAGGTGTTAATACCATTAGTGGCTGCAAAATGACATTGGCTCAGGAATTCTATTTTCACAGTATGGTTCATGACTCTATGTCTCAAACCTGTGGGATGACTACCGGAAACATCCTGATAGCAGTGTTGATTAAATACCGATCAGTCATTCGTGTCTGTAGTACATCACGTCCATTCATTTGGCTGAAGAAACCAGCTTGTTAGTCCACATATAATTACTTAGCCAATCACGCTTTCCACTACTGGTGCTGCGGCCCCACTGGCCCCAAATGTGGCTAACTGCCACATATCTTCTTCATCAAATCTGGAAAGTTATACATAAAACATGGCACTAAAGCAGTTTGGCTGAGTGCTGCTCCACATTAACGTTCTTCTTTACTGCTTCCTCACTGAATCAACACACTGACTGATGAACTTCAGTAACCTGGTCCCAGACCTTTTGGTGCAGTATATCCAATGCCTCTGGCCTTACGTTATGCTAAACCATGACAATGATCATAGGAGTTGGATATACAGCACAAACAGGTCCGGGACCAGGTGTAACCTGTGTGAAATGCCTAGCTAGTTAGCGGTATGTGCTAGTAGTGTTCAACCGGTGACGTCACTCGCTCTGAGACCTTAAAGTAGTTGTTTCCCTTGCTTTTGTGTGCACCGATACGTAATGGAGCTTTGTGGGTGGCGGTTGTTGATGTGTTCAGAGGGGCCCTGGTTCGAGCTCAGGTTCAGGTAAAGAGAGGGACGGAAGCAACACTGATACACATGCTAGAACTTCATCTAGGGACTCTCAGCTAGATGCATTGTGCTTGAAACAAGATGATTCGATGCTCCTGTTTGCAATCATGAGGTCCGAAAGCATGAATAATGCAAGTGCCAATGTAATAGGCTGGCCTACATGCTGCTACAATACAGTATATGCAGTGTGTCTTGCCCACTAGAAAATGATGGAATTTTGGTTCTCGTTTAATAATTGCAGTTTGGTTCCACCATGCAAACCTAACCCCCCCCAACAACCTCAAACAAACAGAAAATTGCCCCAAAACTGTCATGACATTTAAAGTACTGACACAAGGAAAATACATTTGACTATACACAGCTAGATTAGCCATATTGAGGGGGATTGTGGTATGGTCTCACAGTACTACCCTCACAGTGAGGTTATGTGTTTTATGTTATACTTTAAAAAAAAATAGCAGTCATAATCCACAGTGCAGCCATAAATAAACCTATTATTTGGCAAGCACCAAAACAACAATGAGTTATAACTATGTAATAATGATTAATAGACTACATATTATCTAATAATGATCTATAAACTACCTATAAAACTACAACCCCTCATAAAGTGAAGATTGGGCATTTCTCTTATATTTACGGGTTCTAAGTCTCTTGTCACTTGGATGAGACAATTATTCACATGACCACTGCAAATTGTACTAAGTTGGTGCTACATGAAAAGAACAGCATGGTCACCTTTGCTGTTCTGAAAGACTGGCTTAAGAGCACATGACAGCGGAGATTTAAAACCCTCCTGGGAGGAAGGACAATTAATGACTTGGAGTCCCTGCCTTTAGGGCCTCTCAAATGGCTTTATGATGCCTATATTTAATGTTCAGTTTTTTTGTGTTTTCATAGATGACATATTCATTTCTGTTCTTTGGAGTTGTGGAGATTATTTTACATTGTTGAAAACAATGAATGGGAACACTGCTACTGTAGCATTGATTTTAGTCTGAACTGAAGTCGTTCTTTCACTAGTCATGCGACCTAGCTTTTACCATGCCCCCCACTTATACAGTTTAAACAGTGTTGTTATGTGCTCTCTGTGATGTAACCAGAAATCTGAGCAACCTCTTAGGAAGAAACGTCATTAAACAGTTATGCTTTTATATAATAGTCTATGTGACCTAACCTATCATTTTGGGGTGTCTGGTCACAATCTGATCCCCCACCTCAGAGAACCCTGAGTCCATGATCTATTTAAGAGGACAATCAGTTGTAAGTGCACTTTCTCTGGGGTCATTCCTCCACCAACTGTCTCCCTGTCACCTTCTATGAGGTCACCTGTTATATGTGGATCAGAGCTCTATAGGTCATCTGTAGCCCTTTCCTGGCATTAGGGGCACCATGGACTAGCCAGGGGGCTAACGTGAGAGAAGAGCAAATGTAATGCACCTACTGTACGTAACATAACATCTAATGGTTTTCAGACACAACGTAACTGTACATGCATTGTAAAAGAGTGTATTTTTATACCCCTCAGTGCTACTTTGTAAATCCTCAAAATAACAATAAACACCCACAAATAGTTTGCATCACATTCTTTCTTTTTATTACCATTAACAAAGGGTTACAAGGTCTATTTTAAGAGACTTTCAATTGTCATGTGACAGGTATTGATCATCTTAGTGTTGATCTTCTGTTATATCGCTACTGATATTACAGATCTAGTTTAGCTTTCTAATGGAAGAGGGGTACTTCATAATAATAATGTCAATTACAGAGTTATAGATTGGGCCTCACAATTATTTTAGGGTTCAAGAAACTGACCAAATATTGGAAAATATTGTATTATGGGTTCTCTATGGTCCTTGAACCTCCTCCTCAGACTGCAAATCTCAGATTGTGAGTCAGATGCACCAGCTGCTCTCTTCATCTGTTAGCCAAATGTAGCGCTTCATGCCGCGTGCCACAAGTCACCAACAACAACAGCGGAGAATCCTTATTCCCCAAAATAAAATGGCTTCATCAAATGAATTCGTTACGTCAAAACATAAAATTAAGTCATCATCATCTGTCCTAGCTTGATACGGAGGAATCAATTCCACTTTAGGCAGCATTTGTAATGACATACTGCTGTGACTGCTCCAGCTCCGAATGAAAGGGAAAATGTAGTAAGGCCCACCTGTTAAGACTACCTGAGCCAAGCGAAGGAATTAGTTCTCCTTCCGTTCAACTCGGTTGATCAAGTTTTATCGCCAATGTGTGATAATGTGCTCAGGAGTCAAGGCTCAATAGAGGGAAAATTCCACAGCAAATAGAAATTCTTGGAACCTATCAGATCTATCCTAAAACATTAATTGAACTAGGAAAGCTATATAATTCAGGTATTGTATTGCTGTAGTATATTACATTTAAACCAATGAAATGTGTGTCCCGGAACCATTATTTTTTATTTTATTTATTTTACCTTTATTTAACCAGGCAAGTCAGTTAAGAACATATTCTTATTTTCAATGACGGCCTGGGAACAGTGGGTTAACTGCCTGTTCAGGGGCAGAACGACAGATTTGTACCTTGTCAGCTCGGGGGTTTGAACTCGCAACCTTCCGGTTACTAGTCCAATGCTCTAACCACTAGGCTACGCTGCCGCCCCCGAGCTGCCCCCCCATTATCACACATCATATGCTCCATTGTCCCCTATAAACTGGACATTTGTGTAAGATGCAGCATTGCACATTTTGAGCCCCTCTAACTTGGGCTGTGACTTTTCATGGTTTGATACATGGTTTTCCCTCTCCCAAAATCTTGAACTGATTATCCATGGAGTTCATCTTCTCACACAGTGAATTCTGGCTTTCTCCACTGCCAGCTGACCTGCTCTTCCACTTCCATTGTTTTGGACTCCAGCTGCATCCCTCCACCCTATGGAGGTCAAGGGAATTCCACCAATTGTTCCCAAATGTTCCCCAAACTTCTGTCACAGTTATTAGGTGAGAGTTGGGTAAGTTGAGTTGGGTAAGTTGATCTTTTATAATCAGCATCACTAAGCCAAGGGAAATATGAAACACTTTCTAACAAAGATATCTACACACTGTACCGGTCAAAAGGTTGGACACACCTCATTCAAGGGCTTTTCTTTACTTTTACTATTTTCCACATTGTAGAGTAATGAAATAGCACACATGGAATCATGTAGTAACCAATTTTTTTTAAACATATCCAAATATATTTTATATTTGAGATTCTTCAAAGCCCTTTGCCTTGATGACAGCTTTGCACACTCTTGGCATTCTCTCAACCAGCTTCACCTGGAATGCTTTTCCAACCGTCTTGAAGGACTTCATACATATGCTGAGCACTTGTTGGCTGCTTTTCCTTCACTCTACGGTCCAAATATTCCAAAACCATCTCAATTGGGTTGAGATTGAGTGATTGTAGAGGCCAGGTCATCTGATGCAGCACTCCATCACCCTCCTTCTTGGTCAAATAGCTCTTACACAGCCTGGAGGTATTTTGGGTCATTGTCCTGTTGAAAAACAAATGATAGTCCCACTAAGCGCAAACCAGATGGGATGGCGTATCGCTGCAGAATGCTACTCTGGATCTCACAAAGACACGGCGGTTAGAACCAAAAATCTCACATTTGGACATATCACACCAAAGGACATATTTCCATAGTCTAATGTCACTTGCTTGTTTTTCTAAGCCCAAACAGGTCTCTTTTTTCTTATTGGTGTCTTTTAGTAGTGGTTTCTTTGCTGCAATTCGACCATGGAGGCTTGATTCACACAGTCTCCTCTGAACAGTTGATGTTGAGAGGTGTCTGTTACTTGACCTCTGTGAAGCATTTATTTGGGCTGCAATTTCTGAGGCTGGTAACTCAAATGAACTTATCCTCTGCAGCAGAGGTACTCTGGGTCATCCATTCCTGTTGACATCCTCTGGAGAGCCAGTTTCATCATAGCACTTGATAGTTTTGCAGCTGCACTTGACTGACCTTTGTGTCTTAAAGTAATGATGGATGGTAATTTCTCTTTGGTTATTTGAGATGTTCTTGCCATAATATGGACTTATTTGGTGTTTTACCAAATAGGTCTGTCTTCTGTATACAACCCCTACCTTGTCACAACACAACTGATTGGCTCAAACGCATTAAGAATTAAATAATTTCCACAAATTACCTTTTAACAAGTCACAACTGTTAATTGAAATGCATTCAAGGTGACTACCTCATGAAGCTGGTAGAGAGAATGCCAAGAGTGTGCAAAGCTGTCATCAAGGCAAAGGGTGGCTACTTTGAAGAATCTTAAATATAAAAGATATTTTGATGTGTTTAACAATTTTTTGGTTAGTACATGATTCAATGTGTATTATTTCATAGTTTTGATGCCTTCACTGTTATTCTATAATGTAAAAATAGGAGAAATAAAGAAAAACCCTTGAATGAATAGGTTTGACCAAACTTTTGACTGGTCCTATATATTTAATTTGCACGTTCATCATAACGATGCGACCAAGGCGCAGGGTGATTTGAATACATTCTTCTTTATTTACAAAGACCACTAAACAAACGTGACGCTAATAATAACGAGTGCTGACAAGCAACTACACATAGACAATAACCCACAAAAACCAACATGAAAAATGGCAACCTAAATAGGATCCCCAATCAGAGACAACGATAAACAGCTGCCTCTGATTGGGAAGCAATTCAGGCCACCATGGATCTACATCTACTTAAACATACCAAAACCCCATAGATATACAAAAAAACCCTAGACAGGACAAAACACACATACCACCCTCGTCACACCCTGACCTAACCAAAAGAATAACGAAAACAAAGATAACTATGGTCAGGGCGTGAATTTCAGGGTGTTGTGCAATTCGACACAATCACAATCACTTTTTGTCTTTCAATCATTTGAATCATTTTAATTTTTTCAACACATGTTTAACACTTTTTTTTCCTTCACCTTTATTTAACCAAGTAGGCTAGTTGAGAACAAGTTCTCATTTGCAACTGCGACCTGGCCTGGCCAAGATAAAGCGTAGCAATTTGACACGTACAACAACACAGAGTTACACATGGAATAAACAAAACATACAGACAATAATACAGTAGAACAAAAGAAAACAAAAAGTCTATATAGAGTGAGTGCAAATGAGATAAGTTAAGGAAATAAATAGGCCATGGTGGCGAAGTACTTACAATATAGCAATTAAACACTGGAATGGTAGATCGGCAGAAGATGAATGTGCAAGTAGAGATACTGGGATGCAAAGGAGCAAAATAAACAAATAAGTAAATAATTACCATTATGGGGATGAGGTAGGTAGATAGATGGGCTGTTAACAGATGGGCTATGTACAGGTGCAGTGATCTGTGAGCTGCTCTGACAGCTGGTGCTTAAAGCTAGTGAGGGAGATGTGAGTCTCCAGCTTCAGAGATTTTTGCAATTCGTTCCAGTCATGGGCAGCAGAGAACAGGAAGGAAATACGACCAAAGGCGGAATTGGCTTCAGGGATGACCAGTGAGATGTACCTGCTGGAGCGCGTGCTACGAGTGGGTGCTGCTATGGTGACCAGTGAGCTGAGATTAGTCGGGGCTTTACCGAGCAGAGACTTGTAGATAACCTGTAGCCAGTGGGTTTGGCGACGAGTATGAAGCGAGGGCCAACCAACGAGAGCATACAGGTCGCAATGGTGGGGCGTGTATGGGGCTTTGGTGACAAAACGGATGGCACTGTGATAGACTGCATCCAGTTTGTTGAAGGCTATCCAGTGTTGGAGGCTATTTTATAGATGACATCACCGAAGTCGAGGATCGGTAGGATGGTCAGTTTTACGAGGGTATGTTTGGCAGCATAAGTGAAGGATGCTTTGTTGCGATATAGGAAGCCAATTCTAGATTTAATTTTGGATTGGAGATGCTTAATGTGAGTCTGGAAGGAGAGTTTACAGTCTAACCAGACACCCAGGTATTTGTAGTTGTCCACTTATTCAGTCAGAGCCGTCCAGAGTAGTGATGCTGGACGGGCGAGCAGGTGCGGGCAGTGATCGATTGAATAGCATGCATTTAGTTTTGCTTGCGTTTAAGAGCAGTTGGAGGCCACGGAAGGAGAGTTGTTTGGCATTGAAGCTCGTCTGGAGGTTAGTTAACACAGTGTCCAAAGAGGGGCCAGAAGTATACAGAATGGTGTCGTTTGCATAGAGGTGGATCAGAGAATCACCAGCAGCAAGAGCAACATCATTGATGTATACAGAAAAGAGAGTCGGACCGAGAATTGAACCCTGTGGCACACCCATAGAGACTGTCAGAGGTCCGGACAACAGGCCCTCCGATTTGACACACTGAACTCTATCATAGAAGTAGTTGGTGAACCAGGCGAGGCAATCATTTGAGAAACCAAGGCTGTTGAGTCTGCCAATAAGAATGTTGTGTTTGACAGAGTCAAAAGCCTTGGCCAGGTTGATGAATACGGCTGCACAGTAATGTCTCTTATCGATGGCGGTTATGATGTCGTTTAGAACCTTGAGCGTGGCTGAGGTGCACCCATGAACAGCTCTGAACCCAGATTGCATAGTGGAGAAGGTATGGTGGGATTAGAAATGGTCAGTAATCTGTTTGTTAACTTGGCTTTCGAAGACCTTAGAAAGACAGGGTAGGATAGATGTAAGTCTGTATCAATTTGGGTCTAGAGTGTCACCCCCTTTGAAGAGGGGGATGACCGCTGCAGCTTTCCAATCTTTGGGAATCTCAGACGATACGAAAAAGAGGTTGAACAGGCTCGTAATAGGGGTTGCAACAATTTTGGCAGATCATTTTAGAAAGAGAGGGTCCAGATTGTCTAGCCCGGCTGATTTGTAGGGGTCCAGATTTTGCAGCTCTTTCAGAACATCAGCTATCTGGATTTGGGTAAAGGAGAAATGGTGGGGGCTATAACTACTATAGAAATATAAAGTATGAATACTTTAGAAAAAAAAGCAAATCCACGCCACATTGGGTGAGGCGGGTTGCAGGAGAGTATTTAGAAGTTGAGGTTTAGCAAAATATTTTAATAGATATGCAAAGAAAAATATGTAAAACGATATATACAAGGGACGCGACAGCACAAAGACAGGACTGCTACGCCATCTTGCATTCACCTAACAAACACTTTGTACTTTTTGTTTACACTTTTAACATTACCCCAAGGCAAACATTTAGACTATTAGCCCACAGTGACAAGAATGCACTTTCATGTCTGGTTTACGACCTCATATTGAAGCTTATAGAGATCTTTAAATTAGCTACTTTGGTTTAGATACAAGCTTCATCAAACCCCTAACCCAATAAATGTATTTGACTTGGTGAAAATCAGTTTTTCAAACCTAACTTGCTTACCACTTTTCCATGTGGTTTCTTTCTTCATAGACTCCATGAAATGATTAGCTCTTCATTAATATTTTGCCAAATTATATATTTTGTATATTGTTTCCTATAAAGGGTGGCTCAACTGACCACTTCGGCTCAACTTACACCACTCTCCCCTACTGGCCAACGTCTGAGTGATTTCTCATTGTTCTCACAATAATGTCCAGCAGGTGCTCAAAAAACACAACAACATATTTTAATAACTTTTCGGTCGGGAATGTCTTATCTTTTATCGAAAGTTATATGACTTTATATGATGTGATCATATTAATATAAATATGAATTGTGCATCTAAAAACTTACTTTTAATGGTAAATATAATAATTTGGGACTGAACTTAAAATCACACATTGGAGACAACTGCACGAAACCTGCTCGCATGGTTAAATATTTCACCAAACATTACAGAAGCATGTACAGCATTTGGGGGGCTTGATTAATTCAGTCCCTTTCAAAACCAATGCCTGGGCTTTCAGATCTGACCTGGGCCTGCACTGTACTTCACCCCAGAGGGTTATCTGTGTAATGAGTCTCATTCACCATTGTCCTAGTGAATTTGTTGACACACAGTAACTGGGTCACAGCTCTGAAGTACCCTTGTCTATTCTCAGATTTTCCACAGTGGTTGACATGGCAACCATACTGGTTGATTAAACATGCGCAGAGTAATAAGGGACGCGGAGAGCTCTGAAAACCTGCATGCTCCAGGCAGGGGAAGAGGCCGAACTAACGGTATCGGGAAAGCGAGCATCGAGTCACGTACTCTTCCGACATTCACAGACTAAAACATCCAACCATACCCCCACTGCTTAGTGTAAGTCTCCAGGCTTCCAGATCTAGTGAACAATAAATGCGCCAATGTACCTTATGTACACCACAAGCCACTACAACCACACTCATTTGCTTTCTATTATGTATTCTCTTTCCTTCTCTCTCAAGATTTCCTTCTGCCCCCCCCCCCTCACCTCCTCATCATCAAACTTTGCATCATCAATGTTTTATGAGAGGTGACCATTATATGATGGCAACCTCAACCATTTATATGAGTCATGGGTGGTTGAGGGTTTGTGCATGTGTGCACGTTTGTGTGCCTATGTGCATTTGTGTGTGTGTCTGTGTTCCCCTTTTGCCTGTCGGACATGATGCAGACAGATGGGAGAGAGGTGGGGATGGGGAGGGGGCATGGGAGGGGGGTGTCCTTTCTCTTTGTATTAGAGAGAGACGCCTGCTGTTGATTGGACTGGAGAGACGGGTCACGACCAAATTACAGGCTTACATTTTTGAAGAGGGCTTTTTGTGGGGTAGACAATTGATCCTTCTCTAAGCCCGCCCCCCTTGGTAACTATTGCAGCGTCAGACAACATTTCCCTCTGAAACCCAATTCCTCATTCAAACTACTAAAACCGCTTCAATGATCTCAAAATGTGGTTGTATTACACAGTGAAATTAAACACAGACTACCCCTTGCTAATCAGAAGATTCTTGGGTATGTTGTGGTGGACTGCATACAGTCAAATCTACCACTTTTGGAGTTAACTTGCTCTCAAATCATATCCTGATGTCGACAGCAGATGAAAATTGTATTCATAATATAAACTCAGCTAAACAGGAATCGTCCCTTTTTCAGGACCCTGTCTTTCAAGGATCATTCGTAAAAATCCAAATAACTTCATAGATCTTCATTGTAAAGGGTTTACACACTGTTTCCCATGCTTGTTCAATGAACCATGAACAAAGAATGAACATGCACCTGTGGAAGGGTTGTTAAGACACTAACAGCTTACAGACGGTAGGCAATTAAGGTCACAGTTATGAAAACTTAGGACACCAAAAAGGCCTTTCCACTGAATCTGAAAAACACCAAAAGAAAGATGCCCAGGGTCCCTGTTCATCTGTGTGAACGTGCCAAGGTGTGCTGCAATGAGGCATGAGGACTGCAGATGTGGTCAGGGCAATACATTGCAATGTTCATATTGTGAGATTGTGAGACTCCTAAGACAGCGCTAAAGGGAAACAGGACGGACAGCTGATCGTCCTCACAGTGGCAGACCACGTGTAACAACACCTGCACAGGATCGGTACATCCGAACATCACACCTGCGGGACAGGTACAGGATGGCAACAACAACTGCCCTAGTTACACCAGGAACACACAATCCCTCCATCAGTGCTCAGACTGTCCGGACAGGCTGAGAGAGGCTGGAATGTAGGCCTGTTGTAAGGCAGGTCCACACCAGACGTCACCGGCAACAATGTCGCCTATGGGCACAAACCCACTGTCGCTGGACCAGACAGGACTGGCAAAAAGTGCTCTTCTCTGATGAGTCTCAGTTTTGTCTCACTGGGGGTGATGGTCGGATTCACATTTATCGTCGAAGGAATGAGCGTTACACTGAGATCTGTACTCTGGAGCGGGATCGATTTGGAGGTGGACGGTCCTTCATGGTCTGGGGCGGTATGTCACAGCATCATCGGACTGAGCTTGTTGTCATTGCAGGCTATTTCAATGCTGTGCATTACAGGGAAGACATCCTCCTCCCTCATGTGGTACCCTTCCTGCAGGCTCATCCTGACATGACCCTCCAACATGACAATGCCACCAGCTATACTACTCGTTCTGTGAGTGATTTCCTGCAAGACAGGAATGTCAGTGTTCTGCCATGGCCAGTGAAGAGCCCAGATCTCAATGCCATTGAGCACGTCTGGGACCTGTTGGATAGGGCCAACCCCCCAGAAATGTCTGAGAACATGCAGGTGCCTTGGTGGAAGAGTGGGGTAACATCTCACAGCAATAACTGGCAAATCTGGTGCAGTCCATGAGGAGGAAATGTACTGCAGTACTCAATGCAGCTGGTGGGCACACCAGATACTGACTGTTACGTTTGATTTTGACCCCCCCCCCCCTTTGTTCAGGGACTCATTATTCCATTTCTGTTAGTCACATAATGTATCTGTGGAACTTGTTCAGGTTATGTCTCAGTTTTTGAAACTTGTTATGTTCATACAAATATTTACACATGTTAAGTTTGCTGAAAATAAACACAGTTGACAGTGAGAGGACGTTTATTTTTGTGCTAAGCTAACTTAGCTAGCTAACATACAATTGGAGTAAACAAATCATATTAACTAACTATCTAGCGTTCTAGCATTAGAAACGCTTTCAATGGTGGTCAATGAGACTGAGATCTAGCTAACCAGCAACCAAGCAATTTCAGATACTCCAACAGGCCTTGCATTTCAGGAATCACAGTTGCAAGTACCCTTGGTGAACTGTTCGGTTATTTAGCCAATTTAAACCATTTATCTCAGTTTTTGCCATTGCCCTCATTGGCTTCAAACAAGCTGAGCTTGATCGAGACTCGGACTTGATGCCAGTTACTATCCACCAGAACGTTGCGATTGGTTGCTCCAAATTCTGGGACAATGCATAGCGAAGGGTCAATTGAAGGTGGAGCCTGTCTTTTGATTCAGCATTTATTTATAGCTTAAAGCTTCTCCACATGTAGCCATGTTTTATGTACTGTAGTAAATTCATTGTATATGTAATGGTGTCCTAATTTAAAGGTGTCATACAATAAAGTTCAAGAGCATAGTATGATCATCATTTAAAGGGATAGTGCAAGATTCTGACAATTAAGCAGATGAGTCAGATGAACTCATGGATAACATTTTTTACGTCTCTACGTGCAGTTTGAAGGAAGTTGTTGGTAGTTTTGCGGGCCAATGCTAACTAGCATAAGCACAATGACTGGAAGTATACCAGACTCTCCCACCATCTCCTTAAAGAGCGATAGCCCCTAAAAAGAAACTTCTCATTTTGAAAATGGCCTTTGTGTCATCGATATGAGTCAGGAACATTTATTCTCGAGTGAAAATGTACTACAAAGAGTAAATAGGATAATTTTGATTATAAAGTCAGTCTCTTCCAAAACTGAGACATGCGAGGAGTTAGACAAAATATACATACAGTACCAGTCAAAAGTTTGGACACACCCACTCATTCAAGGGTTTTTCTTTATTTGTTTTACTATTTACCACATGGTAGAATAATAGTGAAGACATCAAAACAATGAAATAACACACATTGAATCATGTAGTAACCAAAAAAAGTGTTATACAAAACTAAATGTATTGTATATTTCAGATTCTTCAAAGTAGCCACCCTTTGCCTTGATGACAGCTTTGCCTTCTCTTGGTATTCTCTCAACCAGCTTCATGAGGTAGTCACCTGGAATGCTTTTCAATTAACATGTGTGCCTTGTTAAAAGTTAATCTGTGAAAATGATTTCCTTCTTAATGCATTTGAGTCAATCAGTTGTGTTGTGACAAGGTAATCAAATCAAATCAAATGTATTTATATAGCCCTTCGTACATCAGCTGATACCTAAAAGTGCTGTACAGAAACCCATCCTAAAACCCCAAACAGCAAGCAATGCAGGTGGAGAAGCACGGTAGGGGGGATATATAGAAGACAGCCCTATTTGGTAAAAGACCAAGTCCATATTATGGCAAGAACAGCTCAAATAAGCAAAGAGAAATTACAGTCAATCATCACTTTAAGACATGAAGGTCAGTCAATGCGGAAAATGTCAAGAATTTTGAAAGTTTCTTCAAGTGCAGTCGCATAAACCATCAAGCGCAATGATGAAACTGGCTCTCATGAGGGCCGCCACAGGAAAGGAAGACCCAGAGTTACCACTACTGCAGAGGATAAGTTCATTAGTTACCAGCCTCAGAACTTGCAGCCCAAATAAATGCTTCACAGAATTCAAGTAACAGACACATCTCAACATCATCTGTTCAGAGGAGAAAGTGTGAATCAGGCCTTCATAGTCGAATTGCTTCAAAGAAACCACTACTAAAGGACACCAATAAGAAAATGAGACTTGCTTGGGCCAAGAAAAATGAGTAAAGGACATTAGACTGGTGGAAATCTGTCCTTTGATCTGTCAAAATTTGAGATATTTGGTTCCAACCGCTGTGTCTTTGTGAGATGCAGAGTAGGTGAACTAATGATCTCTGCATGTGTGGTTCCCACAGTGAAGCATGGAGGAGGAGGTGTGATGGTGTGGGGGTGCTTTGCTGGTGACACTGTCAGTGATTTATTTAGAATTCAAGGCACACTTAACCAGCATGGCTACCACAGCATTTTGCAGCGATACACCATCCCACCTGGTTTGTGATTAGTGGGACTATCATTTGTTTTTCAACAGGACAATGACCCAACACACCTCCAGGTTGTGTAAGGGCTATTTTTCCAAGGAGGAGAGTGATGTAGTGCTGCATCAGATGACCTGGCCTCAAAGATCACCTGACCTTAACCCAATTGAGATCTTTTGGGATGAATTGGACCACAGAGTAAAGGAAAAGCAGCCACCAACAAGTGCTCAGCATTTGTGGGAACTCCTTCAAGACTGTTGGAAAAGCATTCCAGGTGAAGCTGGTTGAGAGAATGCCAAGAGTGCGCAAAGCTGTCATCAAGGCATAGGATGGCTTCTATAAAATATTTTACGATTTGTTTAACTACGTGATTGGTTACTACGTGATTCCAGATGTGTCATTTCAAAGTTTTGATGTCTTCACTATTAGTCTACAATGTATAAAATTGTCAAATTAAAGAAAAACCCTTGAATAAGTAGGTGTGTCCAAACTTTTGACTGGTACTGTAGGTCACGGAATGAAAGGTACCGTAACAGTGTTCCTTGGGTTGGGTTGGGTTCATTTTAATCCTGCCGACATACCCACAGCTGGCAAAACCTAAGTATTATACATCATTATACAGCTGTTTGGCTTGGGGGTGTGGTTTGATGTGGGTGTTTCTTGGGTGTGTCCTTTCCATCACCAAGACACACCCATCTGTCAGAACCTTGCCTGCAGAACAAACAAACCTCCTGCAAGTTTAGTTCAATAACTTCAGGCAGATTTATGGTGAGATGCCAAAGGAAGCTTTGAATAGGTCAGTAGCCTATAGTGTAATATGAGAAGAATGCAAGAATGCTGAATTTATGTAGATATTCTAATCTAAGTGTTTTGATAACTGTCAAATGTAGTAACAGATCCATGTAGAATACACAACCCTTACATAATACCATAGAAGTAGTGTTCTGCCAATATAACAATGTCCACATTTCATCTTTCATTGTAATTCCCAGCCGATTCAATAGCTATCGGCATTTTATCTTGTGGTAATAGGGCTAACTTGGAAACATGTCAGAGTGGTCATACCGTCCTGTGTGGTATTTTTTATGGGCTCCAAACCAAATGTGCTATTTTGTTTGTTTTTTTCCCATTGTTTGTAACTAATTTGGTACATAATGTTGCTGCTACTGTCCCTTATGACCGAAAAGATATTCTGGACATCAGAACAGAGATTACTCACTTGAAACTGGACAAAGATTTTTTCTTAAATGAGTCAGATGCGAAGGATATACCGCTATGTCAAGACAAGGTCCAAATCCCAGTCACCTGTGTGAAGAAAAGAAGGAGAAAAAGGGGGAGTGCCTTGTATGAATTTGCCAACGAGTAGGTAAACCACCACCACCCTCCATATTATTGGCCAACGTGCACACTATCAACCAAAAGAGTTCTCATCTATATTAATCGTAGCCATCTATTTACCACCACAGACCGATGCTGGCACAAAGACCGCACTCAACGAGCTGAATACGGCCATAAGCAAAGAAGAAAAAGCTCATCCAGAAGCGGCGCTCCTTGTGGCCGTGGACTTTAATGCAGGCAAACTTAAATCCATTTTACCTCATTTCTACCAGCATGTCACATGTGCAAGCAGAGGAAAAAAACTTGAGACCACTACTTCTCCACACACAGAGACGGATACAAAGCTCTCCCTCACCCTCTATTTGGCAAATCTGACCATAATGCCAGATGTAGACTGACTGGCTCCAGATTGAATTAGATTCAGGCCAGTGAATACGTTACAGTATGCAACCAACTGTGACATGTTTTGCTATGGCCCTGGGTTGGTTTGTGTTTTGTTGCTGCTAGTTAGTACACTGTTGAATAGTAGTCAGACATGAGTAAGCTAGTACCACCATAGCTGCATCCAATATTTATTTGTGCCATAGACATGGGTTGCACCTCGGATGCTGGTGACTGTTTCGTCTAAATTTCACTTAAGTTACAGTGGCATGGAAATATGATGACATTGCTAAAGTAGGCAAATAATTAGTAGGAAACAACTTTTCCCTATGATGTGGTCAAATTTATTTTAAATGTCAATGTTGCCATTACTGTTACTGGCAGAATTTGTAAAACATACACTATATATACAAAAGTATTGTGGACAAATTAGTGAATTTGGCTATTTCAGCTACACCTGTTGCTGACAGGTGTATAAAATGACCAAATACATAACCAGCAATCTATGGTCTAGCGGCTGGTATGCTCACCACCACTGGGGACCAACAAACTCCAACCACCTATTCCGCATCATGACAGGCTCCAACCATAGTTGCTGCTGGAAGCATGCATTGCATGTTCAATCCATATAGGGCTTTTCAGTCTCAAACGGCAGTGGTCCTTTGTACGCGTTGGTTGGGGGTGATGAAACAACAGATCCCCAGTCAACGGGGAAGCAAAGTGGACGTGGACATGCCCCTTTGTGGAGCTTGGCAAAAAGGGGCATGATTTGTTGAGATAATTATAATCCAAACCCAAACTTCAATTACTCATTTGGGCGCACTGTTCCAAACTTTGTTTTAGACGGGACTGACTTTATGACCAAAATTATCCTATTTACACTTTGTAGCCAATTTTGACGCTAGAATAAATGTTTTTGACTCATATCGATGCCACATAGGCCATTTTCAAAGGGATTAGTTGTTTTTTAGGGGCAGTCGCTCTTCAAGCATCTTTTAACACAGGCTTAACGCCGAACAAACATTAAATTTTTTTTTTTAACACTTTTAACATAGGCCAGGCCTGTTGTTACCTCCTATCCTAGCGCCGCCTTGCATTATGCCTGGGAAGAAAACTTTTTGTCTCAACTTTCCATTGTCTCAACCGTTGGCTCAACTTACCCCAAGGCAAACATTTTTATTATATTATCCCACACAAGGATGCACTTTCATGCTAGGTTTGGACCTCACATCGAAGATCATTGAGACCCCAACTGATGTAAAGAACAATCTTTAAAGTATCTTCTTTGGTTTAGATACAAGCATCATGAAACCTTTAACACAAATTAATTTGACTGTGAAAATCCTGTTTTTTTTTTACCTAACATTCTCCATGTGGTTTCTTCCTTCACCTCTTCCTAAATATTTTGTGTATGGTTTCCTAGAAACCCTTTTTGTTTTATTTCCACCACTCTCCCCTACATATGCTGCTGTTCTATCCGCATGCATTGATGTCAGAGGGACAAAAAAAGTTTTTGTTGTTGGCATTAACTTCTTTGTTGTTGTAACATGACATGGCAGTTTCGCCAGGATTACAGGCTGGTCATGGCTCACATCAACATCATTATCCCAGAAACCCTAGATCCACTCCAATTTGCATATTTCCCTAACAGATCCACAGATGATGCAATCTCTATTGCAGTCCACACTGCCCTTTCCCACCTGGGCAAAAGGAATACCCATGTGAGAATGTTATTCATTGACTACAGCTCAGCGTTCAACACCATAGTGCCCTCAAAGCTCATCACTAAGCTATGGACTCTGGGACTAAACACCTTCCTCTGCAACTGGATCCTGGACTTCCTGACGGGCCACACCCAGGTGGTAAGGGTAGGTAACAACACATCTGCCATGCTGATCCTCAACACGGGGGCCCGTCAGGGATGCGTGCTCAGTCCCCTCCTGTACTCCCTGTTCACTCATGACTGCACGGCCAGGCACGACTCCAACACCATCATCAAGTTTGTCAATGACACAACAGTGGTAGGGCTGATCACCGACAACGATGATACAGCCTATAGGGAGGAGGTCAGAAACCTGACCGTGTGGTGCCAGGACAACAACCTCTCCCTCAACGTGATCAAGACAAAGGAGTTGATTGTGGACTACAGGAAAAGGAGGACTGAGCACACTCCTGTTGTGACGTTGTATTAGTTAATATGACAACTGTTGCTCATCAAATGATTAAACGTTTCTAATTGCGTGATTAACTAAATCAAGCAATTATTATCTCATTAACCTTGGGCACCATGGGAAAACTAGTTTTTATTGAGTTTCTATTTCCCAAATTAACTCAAAGAATATCAGAATATAGATTTTACAACAGCCTCTAATTAACCAGTTACCTCTACAATCTAGTTCTGAGTGTCATATAGTCCATAAATCTGAACGGACCCAATCTTAGTTTATTTACTAGAAAGCTAAAATGATAATAAAAGATACACATAGACAAAACACATTATAGGCTATTGATGAGAACTTAGTATAACGGGCAAACACACTATGGCGCGTGTTACCCAAAATGGGGATTTCAAAGAGAGAGAGGAAAAAGTAAGTACATGAGAGAAATACATGGTCCAAATGTTATGTAGCTGTACCATCAAGAGCATCCTGACTGGTTGCATCACTGCCTGGTATGGCAACAGCTGGTATGGCAACAGCTCGGGCTCCGTACGCAAGGCACTTCAGATGGTAGTGCGTACGGCCCAGTGCGTACGGCCCATCCTAGTCCTCTATGCAAGGCGGTGTCCTAAGAATGCCCTAATTGTCAAAGACTCCAGCTACCGTAGTCATCGACTGTTCTCTCTGCTACTGCATGGCAAGCGATACCGGGGTGCCAAGTCTAGGTCCAAGAGGCTTTTAAACAGCTTCTACCCACAAGTAATAAGACTCCTGAACATCTAATCAAATGGCTACCCAGATGATTTGCTATGCCCTCCCCGCCTCTTTAACACTGCTGCTACGCTCTGTTATTGTGTATGCATAGTCACTTTAATAACTATATCTACATGTACATATTACCTCAATTACCTCGACTATCCGATGCCCCCGCACATTGACTGTACCGGTACCCCCTGTATTAAGCCTCGCTGTTGTTATTTTACTGCTGCTCTTTAACTATTCCTTACTTTTATTTCTTATTCTTATTTTATTTTATATTTTTAGGTATTTTTTATTATTGTTATTTTTTTAAACTGCATTGTTGGTTATGGCTTGTAAGTAAGCATTTCACTGTACCTGTTGAACCTGGGGCATGTGACAAATACAATTTGATTTGATTTGATTTATAAATATGAGTTAAGTAGGCTATAAAATACAATATATGTAATTGTTAACCATTATCCACCTTTGGCCAATCTGTAATAACAGATGTAACAGTTCATTTAACTTGTCTCCAAGCAGCACTGTAGCTGCTCTCAGTTTTGGCATGACAAGGAGTAGCAAGAAGTGTCATGATGGCACAAACAGACTGGTACCTACAGTAGGCTAGCAAACCTCGGCTTCTTGCTAAATACATCGCTAGAGAGAGTGAATGCTCCCTTTCATAACATATACCCAAGACACTCACAGCAGGGATGCTGTAATATGTTTTTACTAATGAAAATAGTACTGTAAAATAGAATACAGCAACTTCGCTGTAAAGCAAAATTACAGCATTAAGAAGGCAACTCTGGCGCTATTATAATGCTGTAGCTTTACAGGGAAGCGTTTTTACAGTGCACCTAAACTGACCTTGGCCAGTTCATATCCAACAACAACACACCTAATCCTCTTTCACTGTGAGCACGATCAATTGGAACCGCAGTGGCAGCTCATTCAACAGGGATCTTTCTCATCCCAGGTAATGTAACACCAATGCAACCGCCATGGAAAAACGGATGGAAGTGGCTGGCGCTCTGCTGTGCTGTTACTGTGCTGCCTTGCTCAATTATGAAGAAAGCATCCATTGGCTCTTTCAGTCAATTCACACTAGTTTGTCATTTTCCCCGAGCATCGCATCAACACACAAAGATTTGAGTCAGGGACCTCAAGATCAATGTAGTGCTGTGAAATTAGACTGTGATGATGGGAGGAGTATCTGTTGTTTTACAGTGGAGAGTTGTTGAGATTGAAAACTTGTTAGAAGACAAAAGTGCCATGGAAATCTGTGTTAATGCCAAGATATGGTATCTCCTTCTCCTATAAATATTGAATTAGTGGTCATACATACGGCCGTTGAAATGATTTATACAATATATTGATGACATACTGTTTATTGTTGGCCTATTGGTCTAATGCGAATTTGCTACCGATCCTTGTCATTATATGATACCATCAATTGCCTTTATACTGACAAAGCATACCGTAACCTCAATTACCTGCCAATCATGAATTCCCTATCCCTCGAGACAGAGTTTGGTGTGATCAACCCATATCTGCCCCAGTTGCCATGGCAACAATATCCCATATAGCTTTAGTCTTCATTGTCAGGTCCCAGGGATATTATAACAGTATTTGTCGTGGCTAGTGATCCATAAATCCCACCACCGCCTATTAACTCTGTCCAGTCATAAGCAGCCACGGTGTTTCATTATTGATTCCAATGGCAGGCGTATACATCAACACTAATGTGAATTCCTTCAACGTTTCTGCAATGGAAGTGTGGAAGCCAAGCTATGCCAAAAAAATATCTAAGTTATGAAAAGAAGACAAACATTTATATATACTGTATATAAACCCAGGGTCCTTACTATATATATATATATATATATATATATATAGTATATATATGTTTACCGTAGGTTCCTATTTTTAACCTGTGTCGTTTACATGTGTTGTAACATACTAATGGTTTGTAATGATAAATAGACACAATTTAGTGTAAAGCATAACAGAGTTTCAGATTACCCTTTTAAAATCCAGCTCAAATAAATGTGTCCTTCAATTATGGGTGACATATCTGAATAATGCAAAAGCCTAATAAAACCATTTTAACGAACATGACGTGAGTCATTAAAGTGAAGAGAGCCCCTAAATAGAGATGTCATAGCTAGGAAATGATGTGAATCGGCCATGACGACAAGACGATACAGGCTGGCATTGGATTACAACTGCGAGGATGCAGATAGGCTAGCCTAGGATGAGGATCAGTCTGAGACGCTCAGCCCTCCCCAACCTAGCAGGCTGTGGCGGAGGTAGCTAGCTAGACTACTTGGTATTCCATTCACAATCTGTATAGAAACATAAGCAGAGCGTGGAGGAGGGAGGAAGAAGAGGGCTATTGCGTTCGCATCGCAGAGAAAGGGAAGCTCAACACGAGGCGTGATAGAAGAAATGATTGCCTGGCTGCGATGATGGAGATGCAATTGATTGGTATCTTTGAGAATTACAATAAAAATGGACTCGGCTTGGTTTATAGACTTTTTCTTTTTGAATGGGAAACGTGAGCGGGGATTGAATAAGGATGAATGGGGAAGAGTTCATCAAGTGATGTAGATGCACTGAAGGAAATTCTCCAGTCATATGAGCGTGAAATTACATTTGTGCCTTTCAATAGCGCTGTTCATTGATTTGGGGAGCATATTTCAGAGTGCATTGGGAGGAGAGGAAATACTATTTGACTCAATATCAGTTTATATCTGACCGTGAAAGAGTGAGGTTCACTAATAAAATTGAAATGGGACAAACCTGATGCATATTGCATTAGCCTGCATTAGCTATGCATGTACAAAATGTATTTGTAGAGTATGTTGGCATAGCAGCCATTACTCAAGGAATTAACTCACTGTCCAGATACGTACACAAGCACCAACATACAGGAACATTTAAATGGGTGTGTGATGCTTAATAATATGAAACACAATAATCCAGTCAAATACATCCTTACATTCCATTCCATTCACATACACAAAGACACAAATTGAGGAACTGAGAACTCTATTAACTATTTCCCCTGATCCCATGGGATGTGCGGCCAGACAGAGTGGAAGGCCTGAATGCCTAGAGGTCAGACTTCACCTAGGGCTCAGGCTGAAAGGGTCAACTGCACCAGAGCTTTGCTGGGTTCAGTAGGGGTTCCGTTGAGTTCATCTCATTCCTCATACTAACCTGTATATCAATTTCTGGACGTAGACTGCAGTTCACCGCCAATGTGTAGAGGATGACCACTGTGTATAAAGATACCATACTGTACCACATTGTTCTTCGGTGAAGAATCTCCAGTGTCGAAACCCCATGAAGTGTGCCACCCAGTCACATAATATTTATGTTTAAAAACAGTTACCATATTGATTATGGTAACTACTACTATGGTTACCAACTATCATAACAACATTTTAGCTGTTGTCGTGGTCAGAAAAAGGCCTTGAACTGACCCCAGCTTAGTCTGATTGATTCCTCTCAAGATTATTGTCCAGCACTCTCAACAAATACTCTCAAATGTTTTTCTCCAACCTTCTGTTGTCCCGTGGCTGTGATGTACTGTATATAGTGACAATTCCCTTTTATCTTTCATGAGTGATGTCTGACCTTCTCTGTCTCACGTCTCTGTGTGTGCTCAGGATGCCTGGAGTGCTGCATCAAATGCCTGGGTGGCATCCCGTACCCGTCGCTCATCGCTACCATCCTGCTGTATGCTGGGGTGGCACTGTTTTGCGGCTGCGGTCACGAGGCCCTCTCCGGGACCGTCACCATACTGCAGAACTACTTTGAGGTGGTCCGGGGACCCGTGGATTCCTTGGACGTGTTCACCATGTGAGTAAGCTACACACCTAGGAGCTACACTGGAAACATTCAACATGTACTGCTGTGTACCAACTGAACGTTACTCCTATACCAAGTAGCTGCTATGTACTTTGAGGAACCTTACATTAAGGAACCTAAATGTACAGTAATTGCAGACGGGGCAGAAAAGACAAACATTGTATTCTGGTAAAAGAACACTGTCTCAAACAAGTCTACAAGCATGTCCGCCCACAAATGATGTAGCGCTCCTTCTTGTTCAAATTAGTGACAATTATTCCAAATTATGTTGTGTGGATTTATGGATTTTCCCTTTGCTGGACATTTTAAGTTGATAGCTGACTATGGCCGGTTTGTTAGAGAATGGACTATACTGCTTGAAAGGGAGATGCATTTATATAAAAAAATATTTTATTTTATGGGCAGACATTTATACTGATATACTTACTGATATCCTTGTCGGACTATACTGATAGTAATATAATGGTTGATCTCAATGAATTGACTGTGACATCATTACATTGATAACTTCCAAGATGGGGTAACAGTCAGACGTGTGTATTTGTCTTGTCCAGTCCTGTCCTGTGTTTACATCGTTTTCTTCATATATATTTTAATTTCTTATGTATGTATTTTCATGTCACTTTCCATCTACGGACTGAATATACTCTCCTGCAACCCGCCTCACCCAATACTTTAGAACCGGAACCCCCATCAGAAGCTAGCCAGATAACTAAATTCAGCCAAAAAAGAAACATCCTTTTTCAGGACCCTGTCTTTCTTAACTTCACAGATTTTCATTGTGAAACAATTAATAAACATGCACCTGTGGAACGGTCGTTCAGACACTAACAGCTTACAGACGGTAGGCAATTAAAGTCACAGTTATGAAAATTTAGGACACTAAAGAGGCCTTTCTACTGAATCTGAGAACACCAAAAGAAAGATGCCCAGGGTCCCTGCTCATCTGCGTGAACGTGAGGACATGACGCCTAAAACAGCGCTACAGGGAGACAGGACAGACAGCTGATCGTCTTCGCAGTGGCAGACCATGTGTAATAACAACTGCACAGGATCGGTACATCCTAACATCCCCCCTGCGGGACAGGTACAGGATGGCAACAACAACTGCCCGAGTTACACCAGGTACGCACAATCCCTCCATCAGTGCTCAGAATGTCCGCAATAGGCAGGCCTGAGGACTGGACTGAGGCTGGACTGAGGGCTTGTAGGCCTGTTGTAAGGCAGGTCTTCAACAGACATCACCGGTAACAAACCCACCATCGCTGGACCAGACAGGACTGGCAAAAAGTGCTCTTCACTGACGAGTCACGGTTTTGTTTCACCAGGGGAGTTGGTCAGATTTGGGTTTATCGTCGAAGGAATGAGAGTTACACCAAGGCCTGTACTCTGGAGCGGGATCGATTTGGAGGTGGAGGGTCCATCATGGTCTGGGGCAGTGCGTCACAGCATCATCGGACTGAGCTTGTTGTCATTGCAGGCAATCTCAATGCTGTGCATTATAAGGAAGACATCCTCCTCCCTCATGTGGCACCCTTCCTGCAGGCTCATCCTGACATGAAAATCTAATTCAATCAAATTTTAATTGTCACATACACATGGTTAGCAGATGTTAATGCGAGTGTAGCGAAATGCTTGTGCTTCTAGTTCCGACAATGCAGTAATAACCAACAAGTAATCTAAATAACAATTCCAAAACTACTGTCTTATACACACAAGTGTAAGGGGATAAAGAACATGTACATAAAGATATATGAATGAGTGATGGTACAGAGCTGCATAGGCAAGATGCAGTAGATGGTATCGAGTACAGTATATACATATGAGATGAGTATGTAAACAAAGTGGCATAGTTAAAGTGGCTAGTGTTACATGTATTACATAAAGATGCAGTAGATGATATAGAGTACAGTATATACGTATCCATATGAGATGAATAATGTAGGGTATGTAAATATTATATTAAGTAGCATTGTTTAAAGTGGCTAGTGATATATTTTACATAATTTCCCATCAATTCCCATTATTAAAGTGGCTGGAGTTAGTGTGTCAGTGTGTTGGCAGCAGCCACTCAATGTTAGTGGTGGCTGTTTAACAGTCTGATGGCCTTGAGATAGAAGCTGTTTTTCAGTCTCTCGGTCCCAGCTTTGATGCACCTTCTGAATGATAGCGGGGTGAACAGGCAGTGGCTCGGGTGGTTGTTGTCCTTGATGATCTTTATGGCCTTCCTGTAACATCGGGTGGTGTAGGTGTCCTGGAGGGCAGGTAGTTTGCCCCCGGTGATGCGTTGTGCAGACCTCACTACCCTCTGGAGAGCCTTACGGTTGTGGGCGGAGCAGTTGCCGTACCAGGTGGTGATACAGCCCGCCAGGATGCTCTCGATTGTGCATCTGTGGAAGTTTGTGAGTGCTTTTGGTGACAAGCCAAATTTCTTCAGCCTCCTGAGGTTGAAGAGGCGCTGCTGCGCCTTCTTCACGATGCTGTCTGTGTGGGTGGACCAATTCAGTTTGTCTGTGATGTGTATGCCGAGGAACTTAAAACTTGCTACCCTCTCCACTACTGTTCCATCGGGGGTGTTCCCTCTGCTGTTTCCTGAAGTCCACAATCATCTCCTTAGTTTTGTTGACGTTGAGTGTGAGGTTATTTTCCTCCATGAGCCTCCATCATGACAATGCCACCAGCCATACTGCTCGTTCTGTGTGTGATTTCCTGCAAGACAGGAATGTCAGTGTTCTGCCATGGCCAGCGAAGAGCCCGGATCTCAATCCCATTGAGCAAGTCTGGGACCTGTTGGATCGGAGGGTGAGGGCTAGGGCCATTCCCCCCAGAAAAGTCTGTGAACTTGCAAGTGCCTTGGTGGAAGAGTGGGGTAACATCTCACAGCAAGAACTGGCAAATCTGGTGCAGTCCATGAGGAGGAGATGCACTGGTGGCCACACCAGATACTGACTGTTACTTTTGATTTTGCTCCCCCCTTTGTTCTGGGGACACATTATTCAGTTTCTGTTTGTCACATGTCTGTGGAACTTGTTCAGTTTATGTCTCAGTTGTTGAGTCTTGTTATGTTCATACAAATATTTGTGCTGAAAATAGTGCCTGGTTGACAGTGAGTGGATGTTTATTTTTTGCTGAGTTTAGCTATTAGCTAGTAGTCAGTTAGCCACTGCTAGCGGTCCTCAACGTTACCTCAGACATCAGCCAGCCTCAACCCGGTCAATTCCTGCCAGTCTGCACAGCGCGATATCAACCCAGAGCATTTCAAACTGCTTTTTGTCTACCACATTTTCCTATCGCAAGCTATGAACCTTTACACCGGATCATCGCAGCTAACTAGCTGCTATCCGAGTGGCTACTCCTGGCTAATGCCTCTGTCCCTAAGCAAACACCAGTTAGCCTGGAGCTAGCCTCGAGCTAGGCCCATCTCCCGGCTAGCCAAAGAGGTCCACTAGCTAATTCTTGGGCTACAATACCTGTTTTGCCAATTGGCCTGGACCCTTTACTGTCGACATTGAGCCCCGCCGATCCAACACGACTGGTCTGCCGACGTGACCGTCCGAGGTGGTTTCAGCAGGCTCTTCCGTTGCGACGTTACCGGATGCCCATCTGCTAGCCCCGGCCTGCTAGCTGTCTGAATCGCCGTGTCTCCAGCTCGCCTAGCAAAGCAGTGACTACGGAATTGACTCCCTGACTCATCTAGTGCTACTCTTTGGACCCTATCATTACTCGGCTACACATGCCGAGTGTCAATATGTCAATATGCCTTGTCTATTGCTGTTTTGGTTAGTGATTATTGTCTTATTTCACTGTAGAGCCCCAAGCGCTGTCCGATATGCCTTAGATATCCATTTTGTTCCACCCCCCACACATGCGGTGACCTCACCTGGCTTAACTGGTGCCTCTTGAGACAAAAACTCTCTCATCGTCACTCAATACCTAGGTTTACCTTCAATGTACTCACATCCTACCATACTCTTGTCTGTACATCATGCCGTGAGTCTATTCTGCCCCCAGCACCACTCCCATAACCCAGGCGCTCTCGTTTGTTGACTTCTGTAACTGTAAAAGCCTTGGTTTCATGCATGTTAACATTAGAAGCCTCTTTCCTAAGTTTTGTTTTCTTCCACTGCTTTAGCACATATTTCGCAAACCCTGATGTCCTAGCAGTGTCTGAATCATGGCTTAGAAAGGCCACCAAAAATCCTGATATTTCCATCCCTAACTATAACATCTTCCGACAAGATAGATCTGCCAAAGGGGGCAGAGTTGCAATCTGCTGCAGAGATAGCCTGCAGAGTTCTCTCATACTATCCATGTCTGTGCCCAAACAATTCGAGATTCTACTTTAAAAAATCCACCTTTCCAGAAACAAGTCTCTCACCCGTTACAGCTCATCATAGACCCGCTTCAGCCCCCAGCTGTGCCCTGGACACCATATGTGAATTGATTGCCCCCATCTATCTTCAGAGTTCGTAATGTTAGGTGACCTAAACTGGGATATGCTTATCACCCCAGTCATCGTACAATCTAAGCTGGATACCCCAATCTAACACAAATGATTAAGGAACCTACCAAGTTCAACCCTAAATCCATAACAATGGGCACCCTCTTAGATATCATCCTGACCAACTTGCCCTCTAAATACACCTCTCCTGTCTTCAACCAGGATCTCAGCGATCACTGCTTCATTGCCTGCGTGCTTGATGGGTCTGCGGTCAAACAATGGAAACAATATGGAACCTCTCTTTATAAAATGATCAGCCAAAATTGTTGCAACCCCTATTACCAGCCTGTTCCTCCTCTTTTTCGTATCATCTGAGATCCCCAAAGATTTGAAAACTGGGGGTGCCACAGGGTTCAATGGGGGTGCCACAGGGTTCAGTTCTCGGGTCAACTCTTTTCTCTGTATATATCAATGATGCCGCTCTTGCTGCTGGTGATTGTCTGATCCACCTCTACGCAGACGACACCATTCTGTATACATCTGGCCCTTCTTTGGACACTGTGTTAAAAACTTCTTAGAGATAGCCCCCTTTAAAAGAAATGTTTGTCTAAATTACATACCCAAATCTAACTGCCTGTAGCTCAGGCCCTGAAGCAAGGATATGCATATTCGTGGTACTATTTGAAAGGAAACACTTTGAAGTTTATGTAAATGTAAAATGAATGTAGGATAATATAACACAATAGATCTGGTAGAAGAAAATACAAAGAAAAAACGAACTGGTGTTTTTTTACCACCATCTTTGAAATGCAAGAGAAATGTCACTGTTATTTCCATCACCCTGGTTACAATTCCGATAGTGTCAAAGTTTCAAATTGATAACCTGGAGTATGATTGATCCTCAAGACTTTTAGTGTGAAGTCCACATGTACATTTGGGCAAATCGTTTAGATGACATTCGCATTCATATTCCATTTTTCTGCATGAATATCGTCAAATCTTTATACTTGGACTTTGGTTAAGTTTTCCAAGTATTAATAGCCATATTATAAGTTCAACATTTGCAAAACAACCAGTTTCATAACTTCATAACACTGAATATCCTTATATTTTTTGTCCAAAATCAAAAGGCATGGTGTCGTACAAGGTAAGAAGCTACATTTTACTACATAAAAACTGTTTACTCCCATAAAGCCCAGCTCAGTGGCTATCCAGCTGGCTTTGTTTGACCACAATTGGTGCTTATTTGACCAAGATACGGCACGCCATGAAGGCATCGCTCTCTGAACAAATATGGTAGGATATACCATAGGATATACTACACCCCTAATGAAATAGTGAAGTCTTGTTACCTTCTAGGATCTCTGAGGAATAGGTACGAATTTGATTTCACTCGTTGAAACAAAGTTTAGGGTGAGATTTTCACAGAATCCTTTCTTTGCATATTGAATGAGTGGAAATACAAAATCGATAGTGCATGCTATATGGACCTTTTTAGGATATGAAAAACGATTTTATCTAACAAAACAACACTTCATGTTATCTCTGGGACCCTTTGGATGATAATTCAGAGGAAGATTTCAGAATGTAAGTACACATTTCACCTTCAGAGGAGAAGTTATCAAACCTATTGCGGTGAAAAAACTGTTTTGTTGTTAGGAGCTCCCCTCAAATAATAGCATAAATTGGACAGTGCAGTTACATTAATAACAAGAATTTAAGCTTTCAGCCGATATAAGACACTTCTGTGTACCGACATTTGTTCTTACTCTAAAATGTGCGATCTTGACATCTTGACACAACTGTCCCGTTGATGGGATGCCGATCCTTAACTAAATACGTATTTGTAGTTGTCCACATATTCTAAGTCAGAACCGTCCAGAGTAGTGATGCTAGTCGGGCGGGCGGGTGTGGACAACAATTGGTTGAAGAGCATGCATTTAGTATTACAAGCATTTGAAAGCAGTTGGAGGCTTGAAGCTTGTTTGTAGGTTTGAAAGACGGCATAAAAAAGGGGCCTAAGAATATACATAGGTGTCTGGTTAGACTGTAAACTCTCCTTCCTGACTCACATTAAGCATCTCCAATGCAAAATTAAATCTAGAATTGGCCTCCTATTTCGCAACAAACCCTCCTTCACTCATGCTGCCAATAATACTCTCGTAAAACTGACTATCCCACCGGTCCTTGATTTCGGCGATGTCATTTACAAAATTGCCTCCAAAACTCTACTCAGCAAACTGGATGTAGTCTATCACAATGCCATCCGTTTTGTAACCAAAGCCCCATATTCTACCCACCACTGCGAACTGCATGCTCTCATGTGCCAGCCCTCACTACATATTTGTCAGCTTTCGCTGTAAAGCCTATTTGAAATCGGACACTGTGGTGGGATTAACAACATGATTACCTTTAAAAGGGTATAAGATACATGTATGTTTGAGGAATTTTATGACATTTCTGTTGTTTTGAATTTGGCGCCCTGCACTTTCACTGGCTGTTGTCATATCGATCCCGTTAACGGGATTGCAGCCCTAAGAAGTTTTTCAGCTACAGCTGTCAGAGCAGCTTACTGATCACTGTACCTGTGCACAGCCAATCTGTAAATAGCACACCCAACTACCTCATACCCATATTGTTATTTATCTTCTTGCTCTTTTGCACCCCAGTATCTCTACTTGCACATAATCAACTGCACATATATCACTCCAGTGTTAATGCTAAATTGTAATTATTTCACCTCTGTGGCCTGTTTATTGCCTTACCTCCCTACTCTTCTACATTTGCACACACTGTACATAGATTTTTCTATTGTGTTATTGACTGTACGTTTGTTTATATGTAACTCTGTGTTGTTGTTTTTGTCGCACTGCTTTGCTTTATCTTAGCCGGGTCACAGTGGTAAATGAGAACTTGTTCTCTACTGGCCTACCTGGTTAAAGAAAGGAGAGAAATTGATTCATTGTTGTCTATCATTTACACTTATACAAACGGTGTCTGTACAGTAGGCATGTAACACGCTTTAAAGGCATTTTAAAGGATTTGACTGTTTGATTACTCACTTTAAATTATTATCAAGTACTTGCAAAAAAAGTGAGTTGAGAATATCTAATTCATGCACATTTATTTTAATAATTAGGCTTATGTCAGCAATTCTAATGTTTTAACAATTAACCAAGGTTTTTGATTTCTTATTGAGTCAATAATGAAAATAAGTTTGAAATGAATGTATTATATATGTCAAAGTACGAGTAACACAATGAATGCAAATGTGCAATGTTGTGTAAGGACTGTGTAAGGGCTATTTCACCAAGACGAAGAGGGATGGAGTGCTGCATCAGATGACCTGGCCTTCACAATCATCCGATGTCAACCCAATTGAGATGGTTTGGGATGAGTTGGACCGCAAAGTGAAGGAAAAGCAGCCAATGAGTGCTCAGCATATGTGGGAACTCCTTCAAGAATGTTGGGAAAGCATTCCAGGTGATGCTGGTTGAGAGAATTCCAAGAGTGCAAAGCTGTCATCAAGGCAAAGGGTGGAAGAATCTTAAATATAAAATATATTTAGATTTGTTTAACACTTTTTGGTTACTACATGATTCCATGTTATTTCATAGTGTTGACCTCTTCACTATTATTCTACCATGTAGAAGATGGTAAAAATAAAGAAAAACCCGTGGATGAGTAGGTGTGTGCAAACTTCTGACTGGTACTGTACATTCTAACATAAATTCATCAGTTATTCTGCACTCTCGCACACACAGACGAGAGTGTTCTGATGTCTTTTGTTAAGTTTTACTACACGATACATTAAAAACTGCGTTAGACAGGAATAATTACATATACTGACCAGCTCAAATAGACAGAAGCGTACTATATGGCAGACCAATCCAAACTCTCTCGGCATGTCCAGCCCACTCTTTATCTCAGCCAATCATGGCTAGCGGGAAGGTTGCTAACTTTTTCTGTGTTTTAACCAACTAGGCTTGTAATTTAACAATTTTATTCCTATTTACAGATGGCATACAAGTTTGTTTTTAAACACATGAAAGTTCACGTTTCTAGAAGGCATTTCTACCCCAAAATATATTTTGATAACAAACATAAAAATGTCTTTCCTGTGAAGTAGTGACCCGTGACATACGCCTAGTTTCCTGAAATGGTCACGTATATGGGAACTCCTTCAAGACTGTTGGAAAAGCATTCCAGGTGAAGCTGGTTGAGAGAATGCCTAGAGTGTGCAAAGTGGTCATCGAGGCAAAGGGTGGCTACTTTGAAAAATCTAAAATATCTTTTGATTTGCTTAACAATTTTTGGGTTACAAACTGATTCCATGTGTGTTATTTCATAGATTTGATGTCTTTACTATTTTTCTACAATGTGGAAAATAGTACAGATACAGGAAAACCCTTGAATGAATAGGTGTGTCCAAACTTTTGAATGGTATTGTATATGATCATTTTCATGACAATAGCTCAAACATGACAGGAGACGTGCTTGTTCAAAGTTGGATTTTTCCGTTGATTACTATAGCGCCCTCCCTTGGGCCAATCTGTGTCATTTTGGAATTTCAGTTGAGCACTATAGCACCCATCTTTTTCCAATCAGTGAAATTTTGTAGAATATGAATCTCTATGGCAAGACACCCGGGTCATTCACCCAAGTTTTGTCAAAATCAGTCCAGTGCTGTCTGAGATATCTCGTGTGACGAACGCACGACCGCACTAATGTACTAACGGACGGAGAACAGATCCACTGTCCCCTCCCCGATTTAATTGTGGGGGAGAATAGGTCACTTGTATAATTACTGTATAATAAAATTACACATTTGCCCTTTTCCCTCTAGGATTGACATAATCAAGTATGTGATCTATGGCATCGCCTCAGCGTTCTTTGTCTATGGCATTCTGTTGATGGTGGAGGGCTTCTTTACCAGCGGAGCCATCAAGGACCTGTATGGAGACTTCAAGATCACTACCTGTGGACGTTGCGTCAGTGCTTGGGTAAGGGATAACTGTTCACTGAATGATAAGGTTTATTGACATTCAAGAGTATCTCGTAATGTTTTATATGAATGACCTGTATGTAATGCGATGGCCCTTAGGGGCAAAGTAGCGTTTAAAATTGTTTTGCCATATATCACAATGATTGTCATAATTTAGAGGTTAATGGGCATAATGTTTCCCAAATGTATTTTGAGTAGCCCCATCCATTCCACTTTCTATTCCAGTACTGGCACTCTTGTTTCAAGTGGCCAATCATCAAGTCCATGATGAATTGAATTAGGTGTGCTAGTACTGGAATAGCTCAAATACCTGTAAGCGGAATGGGGAGTACCTGAGGTGATGTTTGGGAAACACCGATACAGACTCTGTCTCAATAAATCCTGATAGGAAATTGGTGGGACGTCAATGTTGTTCCTAAATCCGTCTTTGGAGCACGGTATAACAAATGCAACCTGGATTCTGATGAGTCTCCTCTATCTGTCTCAGTTCATCATGCTGACGTACATCTTCATGTTGGCTTGGCTCGGGGTGACAGCGTTCACCTCCCTCCCCGTCTTCATGTACTTCAACATCTGGAGCATTTGCCAAAACACCACCATCTTGGAGGGAGCCACTCTGTGCTTGGACCCGCGCCAGTATGGTACAAAATCAGGATATAGCTTGGTCTGACGCTTCTCTCTGGGATTTTTTCCTACATACAGTATTGTCCATGGGGTGGGCTACTGATGGACAGATTTACTAAGTGTTGTTACTGTTGTACAGAAATGGGTTGTAAAAGTGAAACATAGCTTTGGTGGGGGGGCATGATGTGTAAAGGACTGCTTCATGGTTTAGTTTGATTTTGGTCTTGTATTTGCCGCAGTGGAAATAACAGGTGCAAATATCTAAGTGGCCTTTGTTCTCCTCTCCTTTCAGGTATTGTGCCAATTGGGGAGGGGAAAACTGTATGTGCTGGTTCTGAGAAGTTTTACAAGATGTGTGAATCAAATGAGGTATATCAAATAAAATACTTGACAAACATTGACATACCATGTGAGTACAGTATATGTTTGTTTATGCAGTATGTGATTCTTGCTTCCAGAATAATAAAACTCAAGTCATATTGAAATATTGACTTTTGAAAGCCATAATAACCATGCATTTTAAAACATTCCCATTTACACGAAGGCTTTTGCTTTTTCAAGTAATTCATTTGACCACAAAGTAAAAGGTGAGTTTCACGGGGAAACCTGACTAACATCCTCCTCTCCTTTGTCTTTAATACAGCTGGACATGACATTCCACCTGTTCATTTGTGCCCTGGCTGGTGCTGGAGCAGCTGTCATTGCTATGGTGAGACACAAAAAAACAGCTACTTGTCTATATCTCTGTTGATACATCTGACATTACAGCGTTGATTCATATCCATTTGAAGGCAATATCACATCTAATGGACCACGGCATTTGTATGAACCGCTGACATCTGCACAAGACGCTGTATAGATTATATCTCATGTTCCTCATGTGGGAAAATATGAATCAGACATGTCTGTTTTATTGAACTAGTCTATAGGCTTACAAATGGAAGCACACGGTTTTGATTTGACGTGGCCATTTTATATACGACAATAATAAGTCAAATACAAGCGTTAACTGGGTTCATTTCTATAGCTACAGTAAAACATCTATGTTTTGCTATATGCGTGTGGGAATGGCTAGTGAGACTGTATTTGGCGGAGTAGAGAGGGAAGATTTTTCGCTCTCTCAGAGATGCAAGGCATGTCACAGCGTTGTCATGGAAACTGGGAGAAGAAAGGTCCAGAGCTTGGTGAAAACATCACTCAGTCATTTGTGAGTGGCCATTTTCTAAGAGAGGAAATGTGGTCGTTTGTCAATGATGATGGTGCAAAGTGCAGCGCAACATTTAACTAAACAAATTGCTGGCAAAATTAAACAGTGGTGGTACACAGATATAGACACCGATCAATGATTATTTAAATGATTAATGAAACAAAATACTAAGACGAGATGATAAACGGAATGGATGTAGTGTTTTCACTATTCCAGTCCTCACAGCTGAGACTGCAGCTTTTGTTCGAATCCTTTCGAGACCAGTTGGTCTTTGTGTAGATTTAAATCCATTAGCAGGCTGCTAATAATGTCCATGATTCAATTCGAAAGGTGTGGAAATGTAACAACCGCAGTCGTTTAAGCACAATACATTCACAATGGCAGTGTCTCAAAGGATCCTTTGCTGCCACGGAAACCCTGCCTACAGCCCACTTTTTCTAATGTGCTGCCACCTGCTGGCACGTTAGTGAAATTACACAATTGTACATCAAAAATAGAAAATATATAATCAAAACATTGTTTTTCGCCTCGAGAAGACCTATTGTAACTCTTTTTTTTCAGCTTGAAAAAAATATGTGGGCCACAATTATAGCACTTTATATTTCTGCTGATGATATCATGATGTGAACATCTCTCTTCTGCTAGAGCATGGAGCTTGATTAGAGGGCTATATTCATTTGTGAAGACTTTTCCACATTTGAAAGAGAAATGGACACAAAAAGTGTGTTTTCCAATAAAGTACATGGTGGAAATAGGGTACACTTTCTTCCATTTCGTGGCAGCTATTCTTCTTTCCCAAATCAATGTCAGTGGAGAATTGAAAGACCAATCATTTTCTACATTTTTTTATTTTCTCCCTGAATGAACTCATGGGTGACTTATCTCTGTTTCAGATCCACTACCTGATGGTGCTGTCGGCCAACTGGGCCTACGTAAAGGACGCGTGCAGGATGCAGAAGTATGAGGACATGAAGTCCAAAGAAGAGCAGGAGCTCCACGACATCCACTCCACCCGCTCCAAGGAGCGCCTCAACGCCTACACATAAGGCCAGCCAGCGTGAGGCCTGGCCCTGCCACCCTGCCCCCCTCCCCTCCCCTCCCCTCCCCTCCTCTCCACCATCCCCTAAAGAGGGGGGTGGGTGGCGCCCGGGGTCCTCGCCCCCTCTGATGTCACTGGTGCATCATATGACAAAGTGGTCCGGGGGACCCTCATACAACCCCCCCAAACAGCATTTCAGATGACAAGCCCCATTATCACTCTCATGGACTGCATTATTATTATTGTTATTATCATCATCACCTGTATTATTGTGTTTTTTTATAGTATTTGGTAGTTTAGTACGTAGTAGAATTGGAAGTAGCTAGCAGCAGTATTTTTCGTTTATTTTTTACTTTGGAGAACTTTTATTTGTATTTTATCTAGTGTCATCATTTTTCCTTCTTGTATTATTTATTCCTCTTCATTTTTGAGGTGGTCAGTTGGGGCTTAATAGGGTTTCAAGCACATTTCTCGTGTTTGTGTGTCTATTTAGATTTTAAAGAACTATGTAAATGGTGGGTGATCAGTTTTGAAGACTTCAATATTTTCAATCACACAGGGGAACTTTTAAAACTCCTGAAGCCTTTACATACCAGTACTACCAGGGATCTAAATCATAACTTTGAAGTGAAAGAAATTTGAATCGTATTTTAATTTATTTTACATTTTTTACTCCGGTTACATGATAGTGTTACCAAATTTTTATTGAAAAAAATATTATTTTCTTGCTGTGCCAAGCCTGTTAATCAGGAAAAACTTAGGTCAATATCAAGGAAGAAATTAGTCCCCAAAATGATAAACAATTTATTATTTTGTTACTATATGAGGCATCTTGCGAATTTAAAGCTGTGTAGCTACTGTAACGCAGGGCTCTCCAGCCCTGAGAGCTAACATCCTGTAGGTTTTCACTCCAACCTTAATCTAGCACACTTGATTGTAATAATTAGCTAGTTTATCAGCTACATCAGATTACTTACAACTGGGGTTGGAACAAAAACCTACAGGAGGGTAGCTCACAAGGAACAGGGTTGGAGAACCCTGTTCCAAGGACTGGGAATGATTCGATTGTCTTTAATCATACGCCACACAAGCACATGCAAATATGTTCTCATACCCTCTTTTTTTTTATTTCATAAAGTTGAACTTTATAAATACTAGTATAAAACACGTTTTTGCAGATTCTGCGCTGTATATATTGAGATATAAATGCATACTTATATGTTTAGCACTACAAATTCAGGACAATTCATAAGATAATTACAATAAGTTACTGTGGTTGAATCCACTAGTGATCTCTCAGTCTTACAAAAATCGAGATGCTAAAAAAAGTTGTCGGTGTAACATGTCACTTTTTGGTGGATTCATCAGACGTCAGAAAAGTGTGTGTCACAACAGTTAAGTTACTTTGTTTATGACGTTAAAAGTTTGATTGTCTTGCTTATGCCATAGGACTCCGAAGGTGGCCTACCATTTCATTGCCTGGCAATATTTGTTTTATCAGTGTTTCTAAGAGCTAGTTTTGGGAACTTATTTGACCATTTCTGTGCTCTCTCTAGGTGTAAGCGCATTGATGTTCAACTCAGAGTTGGATAACTGTAATGTTAGGTAAAGACTGTGAATTTCGATGTTTTTCGTGGCATGGACATGCATTAATGGTATAGAATTATTAACTCAAAAGTCATTTTATTTACACTTTGCCTGTCCTGCCGTGTCAACCCTTTATGTGCAGTACTAACCCGCCCCCCCCCCCCACCCCCCCCCCCCCCCACGCTAACAGCATTATACTACTGATATTAGACTGTATTGTTTGAGCTGTCTCTGTTTAGTTTGTGATGAGCTATCAACCATGTCTTAAACTGATTCTTGTGCCAACGTTGCTTCTACAGTAAATGACTTGACAATGCCGCCGGCTTTATCCTCGTATTAGTCTTTTGTACTTTCACAAGAATGCTTACTTAAGTAGTAGCAGGATTTCAATTGGAAAAATGTGCTTGCATAAATAAAAATGACTTGTGTACTTGTTAATAAATACTTTGTGGGTCTTGTGTGTTTATTCCCTGTTAACACTTTGCAGTGTTGGTAATACTCTGTAACTATTCATGTAAGTACAATGTAACAAGTATTGTAATTTCCAATGTCCAATTGGGTTGGGATAAGAGTTAGTGTTAATGCTGTAAGCACAGTACAGTGTAACACTGAATAACTACAAAAAGAAAATGGTATGTATTGTGACAGAGAAGCCACCAGGGGGAGACTCGTCGAGGCCTGGTGACAGACGGAGTCTACATTTTTTAATATATTTTACTTATTGAATATTTTTTCATTTGTTGATATTTGTCAGACGTTCTTTTCAATTTAACATTATAGAGTATTTTGTGTAGATCAATGACCCGAGGCATCATTTGGTTACCCTCCAAACGGCTATCTACAGGACAGGCTTGGGCCACTGCTGCCCTCCATGACAGCCACAACCCTGCAACAGGAGCCACACCGATGCAGGTTGACATATGCACAGGTGGTGTGCAGACACAGAAACATTACCAATACTGCTGAACCTATCCCCTGCATCCAATGACTTGAGGGAAATCCACCTATTGCTCTGTCTGCTCCGCACACACCTATTTGGTCAGGGAGTTTTCCCACTCAACCCCAGCAAATATTAACCACAAACACCTCCCAGTATCAACCACAAACACCTCCCGGCAGACTGGCTCCATCCCCTCCCTCTGGTCAAATCATCCAGACTGGTATCATAGACTATAAAAAAACGTAAATCGGGGACACTCATATTTGTATGATAACATATGTTACGTTTGGTATGGATACATAAGATTGAAGGTTAAATAAAAAAGGAACAGAGCGCGGTTGGTCGGGCAGGGTGGTCATATAAGGTGAATGCCAAGGACAACTTTAGCATTTGAGCTAATTAGCAAAAAAATGGAAATACCTTATTTACATAAGTATTCAGGCCCTTTGCTATGAGACTCAAAATTAAGCTCATGTGAATCCTGTTTCCATTTATCCTCCTTGAGATGTTTCTACAACTTGATTGGAGTCCACCTGTGGTAAATTCAATTGATTGGACATGATTTGGAAAGGCACACACCTGTCAATATAAGGTCCCACAGTTGACAGTGCATTTCAGAGCAAAAAACATTGTGTCGAGGCACAGATCTGGAGAATGGTACCAAAGAATGTCTAGATCTAGATCTGGCCAATATGGCCTAGATCTGGCCGCCCAGCCCAACTGAGCAATAGGGGGAGAAGGGCCTTGCTCAGGGAAGTGACCAAGAACCTGATGTTCACTCTGACAGAGCTACAGAGTTCCTCTGTGTAGAGGGGAGCACCTTCCAGAAGGACAACCATCTCTGTAGCACTCTACCAATTAGGCCTTTATGGTAGAGTGGGCAGACGAATGCCACTCCTCAGTAAAAGGCATATGACAGCCCCGCTTGAAGTTTGCCATAAGGCACCTAAAGGACTGAGACTATGAGAAACAAGATTCTCTGATCTGATGAAACCAAGATTGAACTCTGTGGCCTGAATGCCAAGCGTCACGCCTTAAGGAAACTTGGAACCATCCCTACGGTGAAGCATGGTGGTGGCAGCATCATGCTGTGGGTATGTTTTTCAGCGCCAGGGACTGGGAGACTAGTCAGGATCGAGGGAAAGATAAACAGAGCAAAGTACAGAGAGATCCTTGATTAAAACCTGCTCCTGAGTGCTCAGGACCTCAGACTAGTGTAAAGGACAACGACCCTAAGCACACAGCCAAGAAAACATAGGAGTGGCTTCAGGACAAGTTTCTGAATGTCCTTGAGTGGCCCAGCCAGAGCCCGTACTTCAACCAGATCTAACATCTCTGGAGAGACCTGAGAATAGCTGTGCAGTGGCACTCTCCATCCAATCTGACAGTTTGAGAGGATCTGTAGAGAAGAATGGGAGAAACTCCCCAAATATATGTGTGTCAAGCATGTAGCGTCATACCCAAGAAGACTTGAGGCTGTAATTGCTGCCAAAGGTTCTTCAACAAAGTACTGAGTAAAGGGTCTGAAAACGTATGTAAATATGATATTTTTTAAAAATTTATGTTTTTGCTTTGACATTATGGGGTATTGTGCGTAGATTGATGAGAGAAATTCATTATTTAATCAGTTTTATAATAAGGCTGTAATGTAACAAAATGTGGAAAAAGTCAAGGGGTCTGAATACTTTCCGAATGCACTGTATGTATGCATGTATGCATGTATGTATGTATGTATGTATGTATGTATGTATGTATGTATGTATGTATGTATGTATGTATGTATGTATGTATGTATGTATGTATGTATGTATTACCCACATAGGCAAAAGTACTACCCAACCAACTGCTTTTCTATCACCAGATAACCTTCTTTCTCTTAGTCACGATCAAGGTAAGACCAGCAACAATCTGTTTCTGTTCTACTCATAGCTAAATATATAAAAATCACAAATCATTTATCACTATTCTGTTTTGATGAGTAAAATGGCTAACGTATCCATCTTTCCTAGAAATATGTGTATTTTCATGTTCTCCATGCAATAGATGTGTGAAGTAGCTATTTATTCCCAGTGGATTTGAATATCACGCCTCTTAGATTTAGATAACAGGGGGAGCTCATTCAAGATAATGTCACAACTTCCACTGAAGTCGGTCCCTCTCCTTGTTCTTGTTCTGGTGGCGATCGGCGGTCGATGTCACCGGCGTTCTAGCCATCGCTGATCCACTTTTCATTTTCCATTTGTTTTGTCCTTGTCTTACACACCTGGTTTCAATCCCCCTATTCCTTTTTCATGATTTAACCCTCTGTTTCCCCATGTTTGTTTGTGAGTTATTGTTTATTGTATTGCAGTCCGTTATTGTGGCCTTGGATTTATTTGACGTGTATTGTGATTATTGTTGAGTAAAGTTGTGTACATTACTCATGTCTGCTGTCCTGCTGTTGACTCATCTACACCAGCTACACACAGACGCAATACAGATAAATTCTTCTTACATTACTGATATATTCACCTGGCACGTCACTGAAGGAAATCCTTATGTAAAATACTGTATTTAATATAATAAATAATAATATATGCCATTTAGCGGACGCTTTTATCCAAAGCGACTTACAGTCATGTGTGCATACATTCTACGTATGGGTGGTCCTGGGATCGAACCCACTACCCTGGCGTTACAAGCGCCATGCTCTACCAACTGAGCTACAGAAGGACCACAGTACATTTGACAGTACATTTGGCAGTACATTATATGCTTGATATATTTCAACAAATATATACAATTCTTCAACTAATTTCCTCCGACTCCCTACCAAATATCAGCCATAGCCATGATTTTTTTCAAAATCAGCCCATACATTTCTAATATTTAAGCCCCATTTATGTACTTTAATTAGCTTTAATAACACACAATTACATTAAACACAACAGCATTACTCTAGACTGAGTTGAACCTCAAGCACTACTTATGTCATTGTTTCCTGTGTGTGTGTGTGTGTGTGTGTGTGTGTGTGTGTGTGTGTGTGTGTGTGTGTGTGTGTGTGTGTGTGTGTGTGTGTGTGTGTGTGTGTGTGTGTGTGTGTGTGTGTGTGTGTGTGTGTGTGTGTGTGTGTGTGTGTGTGTTCTTGGAGGCCATGTTGTTGAGCTGTCAGTCCATGCCCAGTACAGTCTGGCCTCCCAAGCCACCCCCATCATCTCCTCCAGGGAGATAAATCACTCCCCAGACTACAGATTGCACCTTTGTGTCACTTGGAGCTTCCTCACGCAACCTTTAGGAAAAGGCCCAACCCAGTGTCAGCACGGGCACGGCTAGTGCCATAACAGTGTAGGTTAGAAGAGCTGTAAGGGAGGAGTCAGCAGTGTGAAGGCATAGGGGCAGGCCAGGGCTGGAAAGACTGGGGCGACAAAGGCTGTGTGTGTGTGTGTGTGTGTGTGTGTGTGTGTGTGTGTGTGTGTGTGTGTGTGTGTGTGTGTGTGTGTGTGTGTGTGTGTGTGTGTGTGTGTGTGTGTGTGTGTGTGTGTGTGTGTGTGTGTGTGATTAGCGATTAGCGCTCGTGACCCCAAGGCTGATTTCCATCCTCCCTGCCCTGGCTTGCGTGACCTAGTCGGCCCCGTAATATCCTACGCTAATCTGGTCTCACTGTCCTCCCCCTCCCCCTTCTCCCATCCTAATAATGGATCACCTGTAAGCACTTCTTATGTGTTCAGGACTCCGGGACTATTCATATTTTTTCCTTTATAAGATGAGTTATTTTCAACCTTTCGAAATGAATTCGGATGTGTTTTCCTCTCCTCTTTCTCCTGACCTTGTGATGTGAGCACTTTGGGTTGATTTGGTCAACCATGCATCATCTTCTCTACGCCCATGTCTTCTTGTGCTGCTTCAGTGTGGCCCATTCCTTTTGTCCATCCCAGTGCACTTGTGTTTACCACGGACGGAGTGATGGAACGGGGACCAGGTATTTACAATTGTTTCTTAGAGGGCGGTGTTTTAGGTATTTTATTATAGTGTCATCTGGACCCTTTTCCACAGATATATAGCATCACTATCTTTTTAAAATTGTCCATGACTGTATAATAATTATCATAATTCATTATGAGTTTTATCTGGATTGTTTTAACTGTTTTGCCATCTGGCAACTATGAGACATTTACATTTTGATTAATTATTATGTCAAGACAGTGGGTCCTTCTCAGGATTTATTTGAATTTTGATCAAATTCATTCATTCATTCTAGCAGACGTGTAGGAGGTTTGCTGTTTGTTTTCCCCTGGAAACTGGATTGTAGGTTTGATTGAATATACATATATACAGTAGTAGAACATGTGATCAAAAAAGGTCTCTAATAATTCACATACTGCCCATCTTAGACTTATGAGATCAATAGAGGAGCACTTTTTTTCTCTCAATACCTATCACACGTTTAGGATGACCGGAATTCAAGAGTTCTGGACATTTTTGGAGTCTTGAAAAAGAGTCTGTTTGCAAGTAGATGAAGGAAAAGGATGCTAGAACAACTTTTCTAAGGTTCCACAAGTATGTATGAAATAAACTGTGCAGGTGGAAGCACAAAGTATAAGCCTACACGCCATCCAGCTCAGAGGTCTATAATCCCGAACCGTTGTCTGGGCTTTTGTACCAGCCCAGGACTAACACACATGACTCAACATATTAAGGGCTAGATTATCAGATGAATCAGGTAGTTTAGTAGGCTACTGGGCTGAAACAAAATCCTGCACACCCTGTGGTTCTCAAGGACACAGACTGAACCCCCCGATTGTAATCACTTATCTGACTAGACTGGGTAGGCCGAAGCTATGTAATGGATCCCTCGATTTGACCAAACCAGAAAAAGGATAACTCCATGGAATGGAGAGAGGAAAGATTTGTGATGCAAACTACATGACCAAAAGTATGTGGACAGCTGCACGTCGATCATCTCATTCCAAAATCCAGGGCATTAATATGGAGTTGGTGACCGCTTTTGATGCTATAACAGCCTCCATCCTCTCTGTTTAAAGTCACTGAGTTATTCAGTAAGGCCATTCTACTGCCAATGTTTGTCTATGAAGGTTGCATGACTATGTGCTCGATTTCACACACCTGTCAGCAATGTGTGTGGCTGAAATAGCCGAATCCACAAATTTAAAAGGGGTGTCCACGTTCTTCATATGTATAATTTTTGTATTCTATTTATTTCCCCTTTATTTAACCAGGTAGGCCAGTTGAGAATAAGATCTCTTTTCAACTGCGACCTGGCCAAGATAAAGCAAAGCAGTGCAACAAAAACAACAACACAGAGTTACACATAAACAAACATATTTAAACCAAGTCCATGTTTTCTGTTCCTCTCAGATCGGTGATATGCAATGACCCAGACATGTCCGACATCCCCGTCAACGTCCCCGTGGATACAGTCAAACTGCGGGTGGAGAAGACGGCTGTGCGGCGCATCCCCACCGAGGCCTTCTACTACCTGAACGACCTGCGCTACCTGTGGATCACCTACAACTCTATCTCCTCTGTGGACCCTGCCGCCTTCTACAACCTCAAGGTCCTCCACGAACTGCGTCTGGACGGGAACCTGATTTCCACCTTCCCCTGGAAGTCCCTGAAGGAGATGCCCAGTCTGAGGACGCTGGATCTTCACAACAACCGCTTGACCACTGTGGCCGTGGAGGCTACCCCATACCTGGTCAACATCACCTATCTGGATATCTCTAGCAACAAGCTGACCACTCTGTCTTCGGACTTCGTGGATATCTGGCCGCCTTTCAATGGAATGCCCGTCTCCTCCAACTTGTCCCAGAAAGTGGTGCTAGGTAAGAGAACTGAGAATAGGGTGTGAGTGGGTGATATGGAGATGAGGGTTTAAGGTTAGGACTTAACACACCCTCACTAGCTACTGGTTGTGCATGCTTTTGCCCATCTCTAGCAAACTTGCTTCTACTGATCAGCTGCTCTTCAGGAAGACTTTGATGAGCTGACTCAGTTGTATTAGAGCAGGGCTGGAGCAAAACCCTGCACTCCCAGTGGCTCTTCGGGAGGTGGGTTAGCCACCCCTACAGCAAAGCAGGTATTCAGACATAAGAGAATATGGGATTTACCTGCATAGGAGTGTGTAGAGTTTTTGGTCGTTACGTAGCCCATAAATGCATTGTGTATACTTAGTGACTGCTAAATTTAACCCAAAAGCTTTTTTCAACCCTCACATTGAGGTTCCAATACCTAATTGGGTAACTCTTTATTTGGAAAGTCCTACTACAGATGCTCAAAAAACTATAAACAGACTATCAACATCATGTCCACAACTTTTGGAAGTGGTCTTTAAGGTCCAGTACCTACAGGTTACCGGATGCGTGTTCAACAAGGAGAATAGTCTGCGGACCTTCGCTAACGTTAGCAAATTGCGAACGTACAATTAATATATACAGTTTGAGGCAACGAAGCTCAAAAAGGTAGCGGGCGACGAAGAGAAAATGGACTTTGCAGAGATGGATTCAAGTAAGTCGATATTATTTACATACAGTATGTATTGAAGAAATAAACGTAATAGACATTATTTTCATCATGTATGGCTTTTCTACTTTGCGTCTATTGATCTTTCATATTATTTTGTTTGGGTTATCCATCTTTTTTTACCCTCTTGACTTGTTGTAACGTTACAGGCGAGAGAGATGCACAACAAGGCTGTGGGGCTACTGGAGAAAAAGTTAAGCCAACTTGTAGCTATCACAAAACAGTAACAGTATAGTGTGTAATTACTTAGCTAGCTAGCTATCTAGATACCCATCTGTCAATGTTTTTAGTTGATCAACAAATATGGATATTGGTAATGAAATAGCCTAGCTAAAGATGAAGTTAGCCATTCAACATTATGTGATCTAGCTAACGCTAGCTAGCGAACAGTAAAAGTTAACCTAGCTAGCTAATGGTTTCCCATTACATCTGTGGTTAGGTGTTACAAGATAATTATAGTTATTATTGTTAAGTTATGAAGTGAGGAAACACAGACACCATAGTTAGCTAGTAGGAAACATGAATGACTTTATCTGTCTTCAACATAGTATTTATCAACTCAGTCACCTTGCACCCCCTTACGGAGGGAGATCCCTTTCAAAAAAAGATAGAAGTTTTGAAACCACAGTAAAAGTGCATTAACTGCTGTCGACTGGGGCATTTTGTATGCAGTAATTGTGGAATAAGTTATACTGCACTCCAGCTTCAGTTACACAGCAAAATTAATGCGGTAAATCTTTTATTTATTTTGGATACAGTATTTGCACCATACCGCAGTTATACTGCACTCTAATTGCAATCTTGTTTCATAAGGACAAATGTAACTACTCCCACAATTATTATAAACATTCACACAATCCTAAGGTTAACCATTAGAAAATTGAATAAATCTGATCCTGTACCAGTGGTTAGGGGAGACTTGGACCTCCTCAGGTCTGAACTTGTCCATGCACACAGGTCTCAGACCAGTCTCTATGTCCAACACAGACCACTAATAACAGGAACACATCCCACAATTATTATTTTTTGAAGAATCAACAACAAGTGGGACACAATCATGAAGTGGAACGACATTTATTGGATATTTCAAACTTTTTTAACAAATCAAAAACTGAAAAATTGGGCGTGCAAAATTATTCAGCCCCTTTACTTTCAGTGCAGCAAACTCTCTCCAGAAGTTCAGTGAGGATCTCTGAATGATCCAATGTTGACCTAAATGACTAATGATGATAAATACAATCCACCTGTGTGTAATCAAGTCTCCGTATAAATACACCTGCACTGTGATAGTCTCAGAGGTCCGTTAAAAGCGCAGAGAGCATCATGAAGAACAAGGAACACACCAGGCAGGTCCGAGATACTGTTGTGAAGAAGTTTAAAGCCGGATTTGGATACAAAAAGATTTCCCAAGCTTTAAACATCCCAAGGAGCACTGTGCAAGCGATAATATTGAAATGGAAGGAGTATCAGACCACTGCAAATCTACCAAGACCTGGCCGTCCCTCTAAACTTTCAGCTCATACAAGGAGAAGACTGATCAAAGATGCAGCCAAGAGGCCCATGATCACTCTGGATGAACTGCAGAGATCTACAGCTGAGGAGGGAGACTCTGTCCATAGGACAACAATCAGTCGTATATTGCACAAATTTGGCATTTATGGAAGAGTGGCAAGAAGAAAGCCATTTCTTAAAGATATCCATAAAAAGTGTTGTTTAAAGTTTGCCACAAGCCACCTGGGAGACACACCAAACATGTGGAAGAAGGTGCTCTGGTCAGATGAAACCAAAATTGAACTTTTTGGCAACAATGCAAAACGTTATGTTTGGCGTAAAAGCAACACAGCTCATCACCCTGAACACACCACCCACTGTCAAACATGGTGGTGGCAGCATCATGGTTTGGGCCTGCTTTTCTTCAGCAGGGACAGGGAAGATGGTTAAAATTGATGGAAAGATGGATGGAGCCAAATACAGGACCATTCTGGAAGAAAACCTGATGGAGTCTGCAAAAGACCTGAGACTGGGACGGAGATTTGTCTTCCAACAAGACAATGATCCAAAACGTAAAGCAAAATCTACAATGGAATGGTTCAAAAATAAACATATCTAGGTGTTAGAATGGCCAAGTCAAAGTCCAGACCTGAATCCAATTGAGAATCTGTGGAAAGAACTGAAAACTGCTGTTCACAAATGCTCTCCATCCAACCTCACTGAGCTCGAGCTGTTTGGAAGGAGGAATGGAAAAAATGTCAGTCTCTCGATGTGCAAAACTGATAGAGACATACCCCAAGCGACTTACAGCTGTAATCGCAGCAAAAGGTGGCACTACAAAGTATTAACTTAAGGGGGCTGAATAATTTTGCACGGCCAATTTTTCCATTTTTTATTTGTTAAAAAAGTTTGAAATATCCAATAAATGTCGTTCCACTTCATGATTGTGTCCCACTTGTTGTTGATTCTTCACAAAAAAATACAGTTTTATATCTTTATGTTTGAAGCCTGAAATGTGGCAAAAGGTTGCAAAGTTCAAGGGGGCCGAATACTTTCGCAAGGCACTGTACCATTTATAGATTTGTATTTAGTTAAGTATGGGGGGGGCGAAGGGGGGTGTTACATTTTAAAGTATATATATACGAAAGTATGTGGACACCCCTTAAAATTAGTGTATTGGCTATTTCAGCCAAAAGTGTATAAAATCAAGCACATCGCCATGCAATCTCCATAAACAAACATTGACATTAGAATGGCTCGTAAAGAAGGACTTAGTGACTTTCAACGTGGCACGATCATTTTTATTGTAATTTAACCTTTATTTAACTAGGCACGTCAGTTAAAAACAAAATATTATTTGCAGTGATGGCATCCGATGCCACCTTTCCAACAAGTCAGTTCATCACATTTCTGCCCTACTAGAGCTGCCCCAGTCAACTGTAAGTGCTCTTATTGTGAAGTGGAAACGTCTAGGAGCAACAACAGCTCAGCCGCGAAGTGGTAGGCTACACAAGCTCACAGAACGGGACCTCCAAGTGCTGAAGAGCATAGCGCATAAATATTGGCTGTACAAAGCGAGGTCCATACAGAAATGGTTCGTCTAGATTTCTGTGGGAGAACTTGACTGGCCTGCACAGAGCCCTGACCTCGAATCCCATCGAACACCTTTGAGAGGAATTGGAACTCCGACTGCGAGCCAGGCCTTATCGCCCAAAATAAGTGCCTGACCTCACTAATGCTCTTGTGGTTGAATGGAAGCAAGTCCCTGCAGCAATGTTCCAACATCTAGTGGAAGGTATTCCCAGTAGGGGCAAAGGGGGGACCAACTCCATATTACTGTCCATGATTTTGAAATGAGATGTTTGACGAGCAGGTGTCCACATACTTTTGGTCATGTATTATATATAGCCTATATGAAGGAAGAGAAGCTTAGGCCTAACCCCAGAGAGATAGAGAGAGATAGAGATATACTGGTAGTATGCTTCGACACCAACATGCATTTATTTATGTCAGATGGCTACTGACATTATAGATATACAAAAGGAGGCTAATTTGTAAATTTGTGATCAGAAGATAAGCATCAACAGATTATATGATTATCTATTATGATTATCTAGGCCTGAAACAGTGATCGTGAAATTGAAGTAAATATTTTTTATTTTATTTTTTAGTGATTTAGTGATTGTTAATTGAAGTCGATCATTGTTTCTCAATTTTATAGTCAATCAAATCCATTTTTTAAAATGTTTTTCAATGTTATAGTCTTGTTATTTATGTATGCAATCTCATAGAAAATGTTTGTCTGTTTTCCCTGTCAGTTCTTATCTTGTTCTCTCTGCAAAATAAAGTTATTTCTGTAAAAGTTATTATATTCCTTTACATTCTACAGCATGTCAAGCACCTCAACCATTGAAAGTGCTATTTCATTAAACATGGACACCAGAGAAAATGTATCAACAACAATTATACATTTTTGTAGAGCAGGTGCATTATGTTGTCCCTCTTCTGGACAGGATCAGGGACTGGCTCTATGTAATATATGCCACAACAAGGTCTTCATCTACAGAACCAGTAAAAGTTTGGTCACACCTACCTCAAGTAGCCACCCTTTGCCTTGATGTCAGCTTTGCACACTCTTGGCTTTCTCTCAAACAGCTTCATGAGGTAGTCACCTGTAATGAAATTGAATTAACAGATGAGCCTTGCTAAAAGTTAATTTGTGGAATTTCTTTGCTTCTTAATGCGTTTGAGCCAATCAGTTGTGTTGTGACAGGGTAGGTAGGTGTGGTACACAGAAGATAGCCCTATTTGGTAAAATACCAAGTCCATATTATGGCAAGAACAGCTTAAATAAGCAAAGAGAAATGACAGTCTGTCATTACTTTAAGATATTAAAGTCAGTCAATGCGGAACACTTCAAGAACTTTGAAAGTTTTTTCAAGTGCAGTCGCAAAAACCATCTAGAGCTATATTGAAACAGACTCTCATGAAGACCACCACAGGAAAAGAAGACCCAGAGTTACCTATGCTGCAGAGGTTAAGTTCATTAGAGTTACCAGCCTCAGAAATTGCAGCCCAAATAAATTCTTCACAGAGTTTAAGTAACAGACACATCTCAACATAAACTGTTCAGAGGAGACTGCGTGAATCAGCCCTTCCTGGTCAAATTGCAGCAAAGAAACCACTACAAAAGGACACCAATTAGAAGACGAGACTTGCTTGGGCCAAGAAATACGAGCAATGGACATTAGACCTTGTGAAAATCTGTCCTTTGGTCTGATGAGTCCATATTTGAGATTTTTAGTTTCAACCTCTGTGTCTTTGTAAAAAAAGTAGGTGAACTGATCATTTCTGCATGTGTGGTACCCAGCGTGAAGCATGGAGGAGGAGGTGCGATGGTGTGTGGGTGCTTTACTGGTGACACTGTCAGTGATTTATTTAGAATTCAAGGCACACTTAACCAGCATTGCTACCACAGCATTCTGCAGTGATACACCATCCCATCTAGTTGCGCTTAGTGGGACTATCAATTGTTTTTCAATAGGATAATAACCCAACACACTTCCAGACTGTGTAAGGGCTATTTGACCAAGAAGAAGTGTGATGGAGTGCTGCATCAGATGACCTCAACCCAAAAATATGGTTTTGGATGAGTTGGACCGCAGAGTGAAGGAAAAGCAGCCAACAAGTGCTCAGCATATGTGGGAACTCCTTCAAAACTGTTGGAAAAGCATTCCTGGTTATGCTGGTTGAGAGAATGCCAAGCATGTGCAAAGTTGTCATTAAGACAAAGGGTGGCTACAGTAACTTGAAGAATCAAACATTTTAAATATTTTTTGAATTGTTTAACATTTCTTTTGGTTACTACATGATTCCATGTGTGTTATTGCATAGTTTTGATGTCTTCCTTATCATTCTACAATGTTGGAAATTGTAAAAATAGAGAAAAACCCTTGACTGAGTAGGTGTGTCCAAACTTTTGACTGTTACTGTAAGACTGGTACTACCCTAATGGATGAGGACCATGTTTTGAATGAGAACCAGTTAAATAAAGGTTAAATAAAAACATTTAAAATGTTGTGGAGGACCCAAGCATTCGCGATGGTATCTGTGATTTTCTCCAGCAGCAGCATGTTCAGAAGTTGGAACCTACTCCATTTGCACTTTAACAGCCTAAAGGATGTCTCAATTTTGACTCGGGTGGAGCTGTGGATCTGCTTCAATCTCTTGTGTTCGTCCAGTTGACCATTGTCCCTGAATGGCACATTTAGATCCAGGCTTAGGGGATATGCAGTAGCCCAAGAGGTGGTACTGCTCTGGCAGAGGGTGGGCCTTTACGTCGCTGGTTCTATACAAGCATGCATCATGCACAGAACTAGCGTTGCCCGCATAGCCATGCCGCACACAGCTTGCAGATGGAAGCTGTAGGCATCCCGTATTTCGGATGGGAATGTGAGTGCCATCAACATGTATGTACCCAATCACACCAGGGAACCCTCTGATCCTCTGGAACCAAGCCTCCAGAACTAAAACTGGGTGGAGTTTGTCACTTTACGCAGGTGGTCATCAGCTGGTTCAGGCCATCTCCTATTTGGAGCAGTTACTGGAGCAAAATCCCATTACAAAGAGGTCAAAAACACCACAAAAACTCTCACAGAAAAGTCCAACAAGCAATCCTATAGGCTTTCTCATCTGTACGGAACCAGAGGGTTGAGTTCCTCACACAATATCTGAAAAACCAAACAAAATTGGATTCTATCATGTTAGTGTTTTGTCCTTCACCACTGTAACACAGAGGCAATTATTACCGATACAATTATCTATTGTTCATCATAGTCTTACTGTTCACAATGTAGGCTACATTTGAATTATGTACCCTTTGTGGCAAGTGTTGATAGATAAGGGGCCTTATAAATAATATACAGTACTTACTGTATAACGTTGTAACGTCTGCTTCCAGCTCACACTCTCAAATACGTAGATCCGCTGAACGAAGCTCACTTTCCAGCCCACTTTCCAGATCACAATCTCATACACATTGATCGCCTGAACGCAGCTCACACTCCAGATCCTAATCTCCTGATTTCTGATCACCTGTTCACGCAACTGTATGTCGTTATCACACACTATTTAGTTCCGTTCTTTGCACCCCATCATTGTGAGGTATTGTTTGTTTTGTGACACACTTCTATTCAGAGCTGTTTTTCCCGTAGCGTTGATCCGCCCTTGTATGATAGTTTTTGCCTGTCTCACCAACGACGCCTTTTGTCTCTTCCCTGCCTGTACTTTATTTCCTGTAATCAACCTATTGCCTGATCTCCTGGATGACGTTACTAGCCTTTTCCCTGCCTGTATTGTTGCTTTTTTGGACCCCCTGTGTATGACCTTCTGCCTGCCCCTGGACCCAACTACCTGCCTCCCCCTGCGGTCCCTTACAAATAAACACCTGCTGCGCCCTGCGCTTGGAACCAGCACTCTGTCTCACATCGTGCTCATTACAAACGTGCATAAATAACAATTTTACTGATTATAAAGTAATTGGGTACAGTATTGCATTTTTATAGCCTATTAGTTATCACACCCCGGCCGTCTGGTTGGTTGACTGTACACCTCACCCACCCAGCTGTCTGGACGGTCAACTAACTTGCTGGCTGGTGTGCATTTGCAATTACCTATAGATAGATAGCTAACTAGATCATTGGGGATTTACGTGACGCTTAACTTTGTTAAGACTACTTTAATCAAAACAAAGAGGCCGTCTAGACATGCAAATTACCTGAAAGGTTTCCAAATAAAAATGTATTGGTCACATACACATGGTTTGCAGCTGTTAATGCGAAATGCTTGTGCTTCTAGTTCCGACAATGCACTAATATCTAATATCTAGTAATCGAACAAATTCACAACAACTACCTTACACGCAGAAATGTAAAGGGAGGAATACGAATATGCACATATAAGTATATGGATGAGCGATGGCCGCAGCAGCCTCTCTATGTTAGTGATACACCATCTAAAGTGTAATTAATCATTTCACCATGCTCAAAGGGAAATTCAATGTCTGCTTTTATTTTTACCCATCTATCAAAAGGTGCCCTTCTTTGAGAGGCATTGGAAAAACTCAAAGGTGTTTGTGGTTGAATCGGTGTTTTTGAAGTTCACTGCTCGACTGAGGGACCTAACATTGTATGTGTGGGGCACAGAGATACTGTAAGGTAGTCATTCAAAAATCATGTTTAACACTATTATTGCACATGGAGTGATTCCATGCAATTTATTATGTGACTTATTAAGCACATTTGTTACTCTTGAACTTAATTTAGCCTTGCCATTCCAAATGGGTTGAATATTTATTGAACTAAGATATTGCAAATCAAATCAAATCAAATGTTATTTGTCGCATACACATATGGTTAGCAGATGTTAATACGAGTGTAGCAAAAAGCTTGTGCTTCTAGTTAGGACAATGCAGTAATATCTAACAAGTAATCTAACAATTCCCCAACAACTACCTAATACACACAAATCTAAAGGGGTGAATGAGAATATGTACATGTAAGTATATGGATGAGCAACACATGGTATAAAATACAGTATATACATGAGATATATGAGTAATGTACGATATGTAAACGTTATTAAAGTGGCATTATTTAGAGTGCATTGTATAAATTGACTGGTGATCCATTTATTAAAGTGGCCAGTGATTGGGTCTTAATGTAGGCAGCAGCCTCTGAGTTAATGATTGCTGTATAGCAGTCTGATGGCCTTGAGATAGAAGCTTTTTTTCAGTCTCTCGGTCCCAGCTTTGATGTACCTGTACAAACCTCGCTGTCTTGATGGTAGCGGGGTGAACAAGCGGTGGCTCGGGTGGTTGTTGTCCTTGATGATCTTTTTGGCCTTCCTGTGACATCAGTGCTGTAGGTGTCCTGGAGGACAGACAGTTTGATGTGTTGTGCAGACCCCACTACCCTCTGGACATCCTTGCAGTTGAGGGCGGTACAGTTACCGTACCAGGTGTTGATACAGCCCGACAGGATGCTCTCGATTGTGCATCTGTAAAAGTTAGTGAGTGTTTTCAGGTGACAAGCCACATTTATTCAGCCTCCTGAGGTTGAAGAGGTCGCTAATTGTGCCTTCTTCACCACGCTGTCTGTGTGGGTGGTCCATTTCAGTTTGTCCGTGATGTATATGTTGAGGAACTTAAAACGTCCCACCTTCTCCGTTACTGCCCCATCGATGTGGATGGGGGGTGCTCCCTCTGCTGTTTCCTGAAGTCCACGATCATCTGACACCACACTCAGGGGGCCCTCACCTCCTCCCTGTAGACCATCTCGTTGTTGTTGGTAATCAAGCCTACCACTGTAGTGTCATCTCCAAACTTGATGATTGAGTTGGAACCGTGCATGGCCACACAGTCATGGGTGAACAAGGAGTACAGGAGAGGGCTGAGAACACACCCTTGTGGGGCGCCATTGTTGATGATCAGCAGGGTGGAGATGTTGTTTCCTACCTTCACTACCTGGGGTTGGCCCGTCAGAAAGTCCAGGACCCAGTTGCACAGGGCGGGGTCGAGACCCAGGGTCTCCCCCAGGTGGTGAAGGTAGGAAACAACATCTCCACCCTGCTGATCCTCAACACTGGGTCCCAATTAGGGTGCGTGGTAGCAAGATGTTGATGTCTGCGACGGGGCTTGTTTTCTTTTTGTAATCTGTGATTGACTGCAGACCCTGCCACATACATCTCGTGTTTGAGCCGTAGAATTGCGACTCCATTTTGTCTCTATACTGACTCTTTGCTTGTTTGATTGCCTTGCGGAGGGGATAGCTACACTGTTTGTATTCGGTCATGGTTCCAGTCTCCTTGCCTTGATTAAAAGCGATGGTTAGCGCTTTCAGTCTTGCATGAATGCTGCCTTCAATCCACGGTTTCTGGTTAGGAAAGATTTTAATTGTCACGGTGGATTCGACATCTCTAATGCACTTGCTAATAAACTCACTTTCCCAGTCAGCGTCTACATCAATGTTGTTGTCTGAGGCTATCCGGAACATATTCCAGCCCACATGATCGAAGCAATCTTGAAGCGTGGAATCCGATTGGTCAGACCAGCTTTGGATAGACCTGAGCACAGTCAGATATGCCGAAGGCAGGGCGGGGAGGGCTTTGTATGTATCGCGGAAGTTAGAGTAGCAATGATCCAGAATGCGACTCTGACAACATATCCCAAGTGAGCCATGTTACAATCTCTGATGTCTCTCTGGAAGGCAACTCATGCCCTAATTTCATCCACCTTATCATCTAGAGATTGGACATTGGCGAGTAATATGTTCTGGAAGCGGTGGATGGTGTGCTCACTTTCTGTGTCTGACCAGTAGGCCACTCCGTCTGCCTCTTCTGCGGCGACCGTGTTGTTTTGGGCCAGCCTCTGGGATAAGATCCCATGTCCAGGGTGAAGGTTCGAATGAAGGATCCGCTTTAGGAAAGACGTATTCCTGGTCGTAATGTTGGTAATATGACATCACTTTTATATCCAATAGTTCTTCCTGGCTGTATATAATAACACTTGAGATTTTCTGGCTCACAATGTAAGAAATAATACATAAACAAAACAACTGCATAGTTTCCTAAGGACCTGAAGCTAGGCGACCATCTCTGTCGGCTCATCCGAAAATGAGACAGAAAGGCGAAGTCGTTGTAGCGAGAGATGACTTTCTCCATAACCAGATACATTTTATGAATAGAATGGGCGTCCCCATTTAAGTCCATGATGGCATAATGGGGGGACTGGCGGGTATTGAGATTGTACCCATAGGAGCACAGCAAGAAGCAAAAGCAAGACACAAAAGCAGGAAGTGTACCCATCAACATGTGCTGTGATTTGTTGATTCAGCTCAACTGACATTACAAAAATTCAATTTCATTGAATGAGCCACATCAGTTAACATAATTTGAATAAACATTCTATGTTACCATGGAAAATATTGTATCATGAGTTTACCAGTTATTAAATGTCCAGTGTTAGAGGTTCCAAGCCCATTCTATTCATTCTATTTCTCTATGCACATGAACCTTGACTCACTTTTCGGTGTTGATACACCCACTAAAATCTGCAGCCACTCCCTGACATCGGGAATAGGATCTGAAAAGTAATCCATTATGGCGGAAGCCATAGCTAAAGCCAACATTTTGCATGGTCGGTCCATTATGTATCAGCAAGAATAGCATGAATTAACGGAATGCAATGTTTGTGCAATTTTTTTTTTTTTTACAAATGATGTTTTTAACAAACACAGTTCACAGCAAATGTTTGCTAATGCATTGCTTGATAAATGCGCCTCTTGATCCACCTCATAAGAAGTGGAGAGTTAAATTTATCATGCATTGATAGTCCCTTTCTGACCCCTGGCTTTGACAAATCTAATTTGCTATTTTTCCATGCTTTGATTTGCACAATCATGCCATGTATTTTGGGCTTGACACTAAATCTGACAGATTGTGAAGGTGTCTGAAGGTGTAAGCAGGCCCTCAGATGTACTCAACTTTTAATTGACATGTCAAATGCTGAATGGAAAGCTGATGTACCAACTGATTTATCAACTGATGTATCCAACTTTAAGGGCATTCAGATAAAATAAAACATAAAAAAGAAATAAATGGGGACTTGGTTAGGGACTTACAGTTACAATGGGACGTTTATTAAAAAAAAACGTAATTAATGAATTATTGATAATTAAGCAATAAGGCTCGAGTGGGTATGGTATATATGGCCTATAAACTGTACCGTGGCTAAGGACTGTTCTTACATTTACATTACATTTAAGTCATTTAGCAGACGCTCTTATCCAGAGCGACTTACAAATTGGTGCATTCACCTTATGACATCCAGTGGAACAGCCACTTTACAATAGTGCATCTAAATCTTTTAAGGGGGGGGGGTGAGAAGGATTACTTTATCCTATCCTAGGTATTCCTTAAAGAGGTGGGGTTTCAGGTGTCTCCGGAAGGTGGTGATTGACTCCGCTGTCCTGGCGTCGTGAGGGAGTGTGTTCCACCATTGGGGAGCCAGAGCAGCGAACAGTTTTGACTGGGCTGAGCGGGAACTGTACTTCCTCAGTGGTAGGGAGGCGAGCAGGCCAGAGGTGGATGAACGCAGTGCCCTTGTTTGGGTGTAGGGCCTGATCAGAGCCTGGAGGTACTGAGGTGCCGTTCCCCTCACAGCTCCGTAGGCAAGCACCATGGTCTTGTAGCGGATGCGAGCTTCAACTGGAAGCCAGTGGAGAGAGCGGAGGAGCGGGGTGACGTGAGAGAATTTGGGAAGGTTGAACACCAGACGGGCTGCAGCGTTCTGGATGAGTTGTAGGGGTTTAATGGCACAGGCAGGGAGCCCAGCCAACAGCGAGTTGCAGTAATCCAGACGGGAGATGACAAGTGCCTGGATTAGGACCTGCGCCGCTTCCTGTGTGAGGCAGGGTCGTACTCTGCGGATGTTGTAGAGCATGAACCTACAGGAACGGGCCACCGCCTTGATGTTAGTTGAGAACGACAGGGTGTTGTCCAGGATCACGCCAAGGTTCTTAGCGCTCTGGGAGGAGGACACAATGGAGTTGTCAACCGTGATGGCGAGATCATGGAACGGGCAGTCCTTCTTTCTTCTTCTTAAGCACGACGCAACGTGGAGTATACAGCCCTTAGCCGTGGTATATTGGCAATATCCCAAGAATACCTGAAATGCCTTATTGCTATAGTAAACTGGTTACCAACGTTATTAGAGCAGTAAAAATACATGTTTTTTTCATACCCGTGCTATATGGTCTCATATACCACAGCTGTCAGCCAATCAGCATTCAGGGCTCGAACCACCCAGTTTATAATATTCAATAATCAATGGGTATACAGTATATAATTCATTTAAAAGCCAAAAATGTAACAACTGACGATTGCACCTTTAATAGAAAAACAGGTAGTGCACTGTAGTATGTTGGGAAAAAAGCCAACACCAGATTTAGTTTAGTTTGTTATGGTTACTATAACTAGCTGCCATGTTTGTTATGGTTACTATAACTAGCTATAACGTGTTTGTTATGGTTACTATAACTAGCTGCCGTGTTTGTTATGGTTACTATAACTAGCTATAACGTGTTTGTTGTGGTTACTATAACTAGCTATAACGTGTTTGTTATGTTACTATAACTAGCTATACCGTGTTTGTTGTGGTTACTATAACTAGCTATAACGTGTTTGTTATGGTTACTATAACTAGCTATACCGTGTTTGTTGTGGTTACTATAACTAGCTATACCGTGTTTGTTATGGTTACTATAACTAGCTATACCGTGTTTGTTGTGGTTACTATAACTAGCTATACCGTGTTTGTTATGGTTACTATAACTAGCTATAACGTGTTTGTTGTGGTTACTATAACTAGCTATACCGTGTTTGTTATGTTACTATAACTAGCTATACCGTGTTTGTTATGGTTACTATAACTAGCTATAACGTGTTTGTTATGGTTACTATAACTAGCTATAACGTGTTTGTTATGGTTACTATAACTAGCTATACCGTGTTTGTTATGGTTACTATAACTAGCTGCCGTGTTTGTTGTGGTTACTATAACTAGCTATAACGTGTTTGTTATGTTACAATAACTAGCTATACCGTGTTTGTTATGGTTACTATAACTAGCTATAACGTGTTTGTTATGGTTACTATAACTAGCTATAACGTGTTTGTTATGGTTACTATAACTAGCTATAACGTGTTTGTTATGGTTACTATAACTAGCTATACCGTGTTTGTTATGGTTACTATAACTAGCTAACGTGTTTGTTATGGTTAATATAACTAGCTGCCATGTTTGTTATGGTTACTATAACTAGCTATACCGTGTTTGTTATGGTTACTATAACTAGCTATAACGTGTTTGTTATGGTTACTATAACGTAGCTATACCGTGTTTGTTATGGTTACTATTACTAGCTATAACGTGTTTGTTATGGTTACTATAACTAGCTATACCGTGTTTGTTATGATTACTATAACTAGATGCCGTGTTTGTTGTGGTTACTATAACTAGCTATACCGTGTTTGTTATGGTTACTATAACTAGCTATAACGTGTTTGTTATGTTACTATAACTAGCTATAATGTGTTTGTTATGGTTACTATAACTAGCTATAACGTGTTTGTTATGGTTACTATAACTAGCTATAACGTGTTTGTTATGGTTACTATAACTAGCTATACCGTGTTTGTTGTGGTTACTATAACTAGCTATACCGTGTTTGTAAGTCGCTCTGGATAAGAGCGTCTGCTAAATGACTTAAATGTAAATGTAAATGTAATTTAGAGTTTGCTGTTGGGTTGGCCGCTGGTAAGTAAATCTAATCTGGTTAATTTTACTACAGTGGGCTAAATCAGGGTTTCTTGGTAGTCTTAAACACATCTACTTTGAAACAAAAGTATACACCTCACACATATGGTTATGGGCTTAAAAAAAGTAACACCAGTATCATGTTAGATATAGAGTTGAAATGTATTTGTAACGGCTCTCTTCTATCTCCTCCTCTGACGAAGAGGTAGAACAAGGATCGGACCAAAATGCAGCGTAATGATGATTCATGATATTTTAATGAATGAAAAACTATACATACAGAAACTACAAAAAATAACGAAATGAAATAACGAAAACCGAAACAGCCCTATCTGGTGCAAACACAAAGACAGGAACAATCACCCACGAAACACTCACAGAATATGGCTGCCTAAATATGGCTCCCAATAAGAGACAACGATAATCACCTGACTCTGATTGAGAACCGCCTCAGGCAGCCATAGACTACGTAGACACCACACAAAACCCCAAGACAAAAAAACACACCACAATAACCCATGTCACACCCTGGCCTGACCAAATAAATAAAGAAAACACAAAATACTAAGACCAAGGCGTGACAGTATTCAATTTTGAGTTTGCATCACAATATTACACTTTAAGTATATATATTTGCATTCGGAAAGTATTCAGAGAACCTTGACTTTTTCACATTTTGTTACGTTACAGCCGTATTCTAAAATTGATTCAATTGTTTTTCCCCCTCATCAATGTACACACAATACCCCATAATGACAAAGAAAAACAGGTTTTTCGAAGTTTTGTTTGCAAATGTATTCAAATAAAAAAAACTGAACTATGACATTTACATAAGTATTCAGAGCCTTTACTCAGCACTTGTTGAAGCACCTTTGGAAGCATTTATAGCCTTGAGTCTTCTTGGGTATGACACTACAAGCTTGAAACACCTGTCTTTGGGGAATTTCACAAATTCTTCTCTGCAGATTTTCTCAAGCTCTGTATGGTTGGATGGGGAGCATCACAGCACAGCTATTTTCAGGTATATTTTCAGGTCTCTCCAGAGATGTTCGACCAGGTTCACGTCTGGGCTCTGGCTGGGCCACTCGAGGAGATCCAGAGACTTGTCCCAAAGCTACTCCTGCGTTGTTTTGTCTGTGCGCTTAGGTTCATTGTCCTGTTAGAAGGTGAAACATTCCCCAGTCTGAGGTCCTGAGCGCTATGGAGTAGGTTTTCAGGATCTCTCTGTACTTTCAGGATCTCTCTGTACTCCATTCATCCTTCCCTCAACCCTGACTAGTCTCCTAGTCCATTAAGCTGAAAGAATCTCCAAAGCATGATGCTGCCACCACCATGCTACACCATAGGGATGGTGCCAGATTTCCTTAAGATGTGACGCGGGACATTCAGGCCAAAGAGTTCAATCTTGGTTTCATCAGACCAAAGAATGTTGTTCCTCATGGTCTGAGTCCTTTAGGTGCCTTTTGGCAAACTCCAAGCAGGCTGTCATGTGCATTTTACTGAGGATTGGGTTCTGTCTGGTCACACTCCCATAAAGGCCTGATTGGTGGAGTGCTGCAGAGATGATTGTCCTTCTGGACGGTTCTTCCATCTCCACAGAGGAACTCCGGTGCTCTGTCAGAGTGAACATTGGGCTCTTAGTCATCTCCCTGACCAAGGCCCTTTCCGCCGAGTCTTTGTGGTTCCAAACTTCTTCCATTTAAGTATGATAAAAGCCACTAAACACCTGTTTTCGCTTTGTCGTTATGGGGTATTGTATGTGATGAGTATGTGATTATTCAATCCATTTTAGAATAAGGCTGTAACATAATAAAATGTGGAAAAATTCAAGGGGTCTGAATACTTTCCAAATGCACTGTACATCTCAAAAGACTGAAATATAACAAAACCGTTTGACGTAGAAACACTGAATTTTCGGCGTTTGAAAATAAACAATGTTCATTACTTGTGAAATTATGAAAAATATTAATAACATTCCACCCACGAGGCCACTAGAGGGAGATTTAGTTATTTGACTGCAGGAAAGGATACAGGGTTTCTGCAACATACATGCACTTCCACGTGTGTGTGTGTGTGTGTGTGTGTGTGTGTGTGTGTGTGTGTGTGTGTGTGTGTGTGTGTGTGTGTGTGTGTGTGTGTGTGTGTGTGTGTGTGTGTGTGTGTGTGTGTGTGTGTGTGTGTGTGTGTGTGTGTGTGTGTGAGTGAACGGTTATGTGTGCATGCGAGAGAGAGACAGGAGAGAGCGAGAGATAGAGTTTGTGTATGTGTGTTTATGTGTGCAAAAAAAATATTCTGGGGTGAATTGGAACTGACAACAAAAAAAAAGAAACAACATATAATTGCATGTCATTTCGATGTTTTGTTGATTTCATTATACACAAAAATGTAAAGTTAGACTCAATGATATGACGTAGATGGAGGAAGTAAACTGCAGAGTGGGTACATTTCGGCCCCAACTTAGAGCGCTGAAGCATGAGGCTCAACTTCTCCGCTGTTCTGGTGCCCTGGCTACTACACTGTACACAACGTGAAGCAAACCTGTGCATATGCGCAGATACTTTGTGTGACTATGTGAGTCTACCTATAATAACAAATCCAAGTTAATATAATCCAAGTTAATGTAAGTGTCTTGATGCGGGTAACCAAAGAGATAGAACATTGAGTGATTTATTTACTCCATTTTAATAAGATTTCTATAAATTTAATCATTTTAAGGTCTTGCAAAAATATGCCACGGGGCTCCGTTTTTAGAGGATTGTGGGTATTAAAAATGTTTAGACTTGATGATAATTTGACAATGTTTCATGCATGTTTGAAAAAAGAAAATTATATTTCTACTTTAGTATTAACCTGCTGTGCCATGAGGTGTAATGGATCAGGATGAACAGATATCAAAACTGTAGGACAAATTGACGTTCAACAATGAGACTACCGATTTCTACAATCACCGCTCTTCATGACAGAGGCAAACACAGAGCGCTGCAACACTGTGGTTCCACCTCCAATGTTTTTCATATTTTATTTTATTTAGCTAGGTATTAAGAACACATTCTTATTTACAATGACAGCCTACCCCGGCCAAACCCTAACCCGGATGATGCTGGGCCAATTGTGCTCCGCCCTATGGGACTCCCAATCATGCCCGGTTGTGATACAGCCAGAACTAAACCAGGGTATGTAGTGAAGCCTCTAGCACTGAGATGCAGTGCCTTAGACCACTGCACCCCTCAGGAGCCCATTACTGCTGGTGGATTGAGCACTGTGCTCAACAATGCCTGACAAAGTGGGTTAAAATGGCAAATACATTAAACAATGTTAAAGTCGCTCTGGATAAGAGCGTCTGCTAAATGACTTAAATGTAATGTAATGTTAAATGTTAAAGTTGTGTTTGTGAAACACTAACAGTTTGGGTTTACTACTCAATAATATTGCGTGTAATTGAGCACTGTGCTCAACAATGCCTGACAAAGTGGGTTAAAATGGCAATTATATTAAACAATGATAAAGTTGTGTTTGTGAAACACTAACATTTTGGGTTTACTAATCAATATTGTGTGTAATTGTGTTGCCTTGAAGGGACAGTGCAATCAAAAATGTGATTTTCCTATAGTTTATAATGATATTTCAACACTTTGTTGTCGAAATAACACTGAAATTGTGGAAATGATGATAGTGTCCAAGAATTGTATTATGTTCTGGTGGAATGGAGACACAAAATGACATCACAATCTGATATGATTTCTGACCAATGATCGGTCGTCTTTTATTTGCATATGCATCGTCCTACTTTGAAGGGGTAAGCGGTTTGGTAAATCTGATCATTGCAGAAGGATGGCTCAGTTGTGACACTACTGTATGCATACCTAGAATCAGAACACTGAATTACAATTCTAGCTGTTAAAAAATGTAACTATGTACAGTTTTTGTTCTATAATTTGGGTGGAAATATTTATGAACATGGAAATCATAGCATATTATGCAGTGAATGTTTTTTGTTGAACTTAGATATGTACAAGATGTACAGAGATGAGAACATATCATGTTAGAGATATACTTCAACTAAAGGACAAAATGTGTATAATTTGTGTATGAGCTTGGATAAACTGCAATGTACGTTAATAGCCACATTAGCATTAGCATTGATCACAGCATTGTTTGCATGTTCTTAATCTCGGATCCACTGCCATGTTCCCAACCTGTTCACAAACACAAATGTAAGTTGAATTTAACATAACAGTCACAAACATTTCCACTTTTGTCCTCTGCAGGTCTTCAGGACAACCCGTGGGTCTGCGACTGCAGGATCTCCAAGCTGATCGAGCTTTCCAAAATGTCTGACACGTCAGTGGTACTAATGGACCAGTTCCTGTCTTGCAGCGGGCCTGAAAACCTGGCTGGTGTTATGTTCCAAAGGGTGGAACTGGACCAATGTCTCAAGCCATCCGTCATGATGTCAGCCACCAAGATCACAGCCTCGGTGGGCAGCAATGTGCTGCTGCGGTGTGATGCCACGGGTTACCCCACGCCTACCCTCATCTGGACTACTTCAGATGGCTCACGTGTCAACAACACAGGTATCAACAGTGACACATTTTATTATAAGAAAATGCATACAGTGTGTTATTCAACATGTTTATAAAAATTGTTTTAAATGAACAAATTCCTTTGTTAAGATTTACTTATGTTCTACAGTTGTGATTCAATAAAATAATCTTTGTGCTTCAATAAGATAAAGTCTACATCTTGGCAATGTTGAAATGTTTGCATTTTCATGATCTACCTATAGTTGTCCAGGAGTCTCCAGGAGAGGGTGTCCGATGGTCCATCATCAGCCTGAATGGGGTCTCGTACAAAGACAATGGGGAGTACAGCTGCAAGGCTAAGAACTTTGCCGGCAATGCAGAGGCTGCCATCACCCTGTCTGTGGCAGGTTATGTCACTACAAACATACCTCCAGAGAGGCCAGACATAGAGGCTGCAGGGAAGAGCCCATCCACAACGTCCTCTACTCCTGAAACTGGCTTCTCAAACTCCCCTAGTGCCCCGTCTACCACCACCGCCCCACCTACCACCACGCATCCAGCTATCTTGCCAACCATCCTCACCAAGAAGAAACCCACGCCCAGCAACGTGCAGCAGATAGCACCATCCAAACCATCCGAAACCCCGCAAGGCAGCGACAGGAAGCTAGCGGCGGATCAGAGTGAAAAGAAAGATGCTTCCAAGTCTGTCCAAGATCTCGAGATCGTAGAGGAAACGCCGGATAGCGCAGTTCTACTCTGGACGACCGAAGGTTTGCCGAGCAATGCACCTCTCACCGTTGTTTACTCCACTTATGATGAGGAGGACAACTCCAAAAGGACAATGGATACCGATGCCGGGAGTGGCAAAGTTCTACTCGAAGGCTTGACTTCTGGAATGAGGTACCAGGTTTGTCTGGTTTCCAAGGGAAGTGCCGCGGGAAAAGACCCCTGTATCAACTTCTTTACTCTGGACCTTGTTGAGGACAATGCTGCGAACAAGCTGCTGATGATCATCAGCAGCTTTGCCTGCGCCGTGGCTTTACCTGTCATTGGTTTGCTGGTCTACAAGATCCTCTCACTCTATTGCAGGAGCAATGTGCCTTCTTCGGACGAGGAGCTATCTAAAGACACATATGTGAAGTTTCAGACAATATCAATGAAGCAGAGGACCTTCAACACTAATCCCGCTGAATTGTGGACCTACAGGCAGACCAAGGAGTCCCAAGAGAGGATGCTCCTTTGCTCCAGGTCGAGCATTGACTCACAAATGACATACAAGAGTGACAGTTCCAGATCAGAATTTTTGTGCTAGCGTTAGATTAAGACTACGTGATTCGAAAGTTAATACTAAATCTGGATTAATTTTCTGAGGAAAACTACAAGGTTTTGCATGTTCAAAACTTTTATGACAATAATTGCCAGATGAATCACTGTTTGTCACAGCCTTAATTTCTTTGTAATAAAAAACAACAACTTTGAGATGCAGTTACCTCAAAGTATTGGGACAGTGACGAATGTTTTGTTGTTTGTATTCCAGCAATTTGGATTTGAAATGATACAATGACTATGAGGTTTAGTGCAGACTGTCAGCTTTAATTTGACTTATAATTTGACTTATATGTGTATTTAAGTAGTCAAATGTGTATTATATGGTCCCATACTCCTAGCACACAATAATTATATGTTGGATGCATTTGCTGTTTGTTTTGGTTGTATTTCAGATTATTTTATTATTGGTCCTCCTGTAGCTCAGTTGGTAGAGCATGGCGCTTGTAATGCCAGGGTAGTGGGTTCGATTCCCGGGACCACCCATACGTAGAATGTATGCACACATGACTGTAAGTCGCTTTGGATAAAAGCGTCTGCTAAATGGCATATATATTATTATTATTATTTTGTGTCCAATAGAAATGAATGGAAAATAATGTATTGTGTCATTTTGGAATCACTTCAATTGTAAATAAGAATAGAGTATGTTTGTAAACACTTCTACATTAATGTGGATGCTACCATGGTTACGGATAGTCCTGAAAGAGTTGTGAATAATAATGAGTGAGAAAGTTACAGACCGGCAAGACATGCTAACCTCTGACCATTGCAATAACATGGGAGGTTAGCATTTTTTGTGTCGGGTTTGAAATGTATGCCTCCATAACTTTCTCACTCATCATTATTCACTATTCATTAAAGATTATCCGTAATCATGGATGCAAGTGTTTAGAAACATCTCCTATTCTTATTTACAATAAAAGTGACTCCAAAATGATGCAATACCTTACTAAGCATTCATTATTATTGGGAACAAAATAATCTGAAACACAACCAAAATAAAAAACAGCAAATGCATCCCACGAATGAGTAGAATCACAGGCTTGATGTAGTCATTGCACGCTATGAATATTGGACCAAATATTAACTTTTTACTATTTGAATAGTGGCATCGATAATGGCACAGGAGGGAGGCTGATGTTTTACAGGCTCCTAACCAACTGTGGTATTTTGTTTATTTTTTTGCATTGTCTGTAATTTATTTTGTACATAATGTTACTGTTACCGTCTCTTGTGACCGAAAAGTGCTTCTGGATATAAGAAAAAGCGATTACTCACCTCAAACTGGATGAAGACTTTTCTTTAATGAGTTTGACGCGAAGGATATACTGCTTCTCGGAGACCAGGCCAAAATCCTCATCATTCGCATGAATAAAATAAGGAAATAAATGGGGCAGAGATCGGGGTGCCTTGTGAGAATTAATCGACGAGCGGGTAACCCTCCTCTACCATCCGTTCTATTGGCCAACGTGCAATCAAACATTAAAAACTGGAATATCTTATGTTTCACCAAGTCGTGGCTGAACTGCGACATGGATAATACACAGTTGGCTGAGTTTTCTGTGCAGGACAGAACAGTACAAGCAATACGAGGTGTGGGGGGTTTGTCTACCTGTCAATAACAGCTGGTGCGTGATGTCTAATATTAAGGAAGTCTCGAGGTATTGCTCGCCTGAGGTAGAGTACCTCAGTGGTTGGTCAGACTGTTTTGCTATCACAGACTGGAATATGTTCTGGGATTCATCCAATGGCATTGAGGAGTACACCACCTCAGTCAACAGGTGCATCACTAAGTGCATCAACAACAGCGTCCCCACGGTGACCATAGGTACATACCTCAACCAGAAGTCATGGATTACAGGCAACATCTGCATTGAGCTAAGGCTAGAGCTTCAAGGAGCAGGACACTAATCCGGAACCTTATAATAAATCCCGCTATGCCTTCAGACGAACCATCAAACAGGCAAAGCGTCAATACAGGACTAAGATTGAATCCTACTCCACTGGCTCTGATGCTCGTCGGATTTTGCTGGGCTTGCAAACCATTACAGACTGCAAAGGGACACCCAGCCGCAAAGCTTCCCAGGGACGTGAGCCTACCAGATGAGCTAAATGCCTTTTATGCTCGCTGTCGAGGCAAGCAACACTGAAGCATGCATGAGAGCACCAGCTGTTCTGGACGACTGTGTGATCACGCTCTCCGTAGCCAATGTGAGCAAGACCTTTAAACAGGTCAACATTCACAAGGCCGCAGGGCCAGGCGGATTACCAGGACGTGTACTCAGTACATGCCAGACCAACTAACAAGTGTCTTCACTGACATTTTCAATCTCTCCCTGACCAAGTCTGTAATACATACCTACATGTTTCAAGCAGATCACCATAGTCCCTGTGACAAAGAAAGCGAAAGTAACCTGCATAAATGACTACCGCCCCATACCACTCACGTTGGTAGCCATGAAGTGCTTTGAAAGGCTGGTTATGGCTCATGTCAACACCATCAACCAGGAAACCTTAGACCCACTCCAATTTGCATACTGCCCTAACAGATCCACAGATTACTCAATCTCAATCGCCCCTACCCACCTGGACAAAAGGAACAGCTATGTGGGAATGCTGTTCATTGATTACAGCTCAGTGTTTAACACCATAGTGCCTACAAAACTCATCACTAAGTTAAGGACCCTGGGACTAAACACCTCCTTCTGCAACTGGATTCTGGAGTTCCTGACCGGCCAACCCCAGGTGGTAAGGGTAGGTAACAACACATCTGCCACGTTGATCCTCAACACGGGGGCCCCTCAGGGATGCATGCTTAGTGCCCTCCTGTACTGCCTGTTCACCCACAACTGCGCGACCATACATGAGTCCAACACCAACATTATGTTTGCGGATGACACAACAGAGGTAGGCCTGATCACCAACAAACGATGAGACAGCCTATAGGGAGGAGGTCAGAGACCTGGCAGTGTGGTGCCAGGAAAACAACCTCTCCCTCAACGTTAGAAAGACAAAGGAGCTGAATGTGGTCTACAGGAAAAGTAGGGCTGAACACGCCCCCATTCACATCAACGGGGCTGTAGTGGAGCTGGTTGAGAGTTTCAAGTTCCTTGGTGTCCACTTCACCAACAAACTATCATGGTACAAACATACCAAGACAGTCGTAAAGAGGGCACAACACCTTTTCCCCCTCAAGAGGCTGAAAAAATTTGGCATGGGTATATAGCTGCACCATCGGGAGCATCCTGACCGGTTGCATCACCGCCTGGTATGGCAACTGCTCAGCATCTGACCATAAGATGCTACAGAGGGTAGTGCGTACGACCCAGTACATCACTGGGGCTCCCTGCCATCCAGGACCTATATACTAGGCGATGTCGGAGGAAGGCCCAAGAAATTGTCAAAGACTCCAGTCACCCAAGTCATAGACTGTTCTCTCTGCTATCGCACAGCAAGCAGTACCGGATCACCAAGTCTACATCCAAAAGGCTCCTTAACAGCTTCTACCCCCAAGCCATGAGACTACTGAACAGCTAATCAAACCAGACTATTTACATTGAACCCCCCTTTTACACTGCTACTCGCTGTTTATTATCTATGCATAGTCACTTTACCCTTACCTAAGGTACATGTACAAATTACCTGTACCCCTGCACATTGACTCTGTACCGGTACTCCCTGTATCTAGCCTCATTATTGTTATTTTGTTGTGCTACTTTTTATTACATTTTTTACTTCAGTTTATTTTGTAAAATTTTTCTTAACTCAATTTCTTGAACTGCATTGTTGGTTTAGGGCTTGTAAGTAAGCATTTCACGGGGTCTACACCTGTTGTATTCGGCGCTTGTGACAAATACAAATGGATTTGATTTAAGTTAATTTTTCCCAATACTTTTGGTTCGCACATCTTAGGGGACCATGTACAGAAAGTGCTTTAATTTCGAAAACGGTTCACCCGAAATGGATGACAATACCCTCAAATGAAAGCTGACAGTCTACACTTTAACCTCATTTAACCTTGTTGTATCATTTCAAATCCAAAGTGCTGGAGTACAGAGCCAAAACAACAATATGTGTCACTGTCACAATTCTTTTGTAGCTCACTGTAGGTTTGTGACAATACCAATACCGCGATATTCAGAAGTATCGTGGCAAGTAAACAAACCATGTTTTAATTTCTTGAGGAAAACAGCCCTATTGGAAACAAACAGCATTTTATTGTCATAGCATCATCATCATATTCTACTGCGCACAGATGTCAATTCAACGTCTATTCTAGGTTGGTTCATTGAAATTACGTGAAAACGTTGATTCAACCAGTGTGTGCTCAGTGGGCTCATGATACTGGTATTGTAACAACTCAATTTTGATATTGCTGTCTTTACAGCTCAACGCTTAAATTAAACTCCGTTGAATGCAATGTTACGTAATCAATAGTATGTCTGTGTTCATTCTGGCCTACTTCTTTGTCACTATACACTACGCCGTACCAGGTTTAAACAGATATGACATTCATTGATCTCAATATGGTATCAATAGACATACCCGCTATCCTATTCCAAGTCCAACAACCCATGTATTTTTACTGCTGGCAATGGTGACAAGAATTATTCACTTAAAGTCAAACCTTCAACCTAATCGATGCCTTACTTTCCTAAAACATTTTCTCGATCCCTAGTATATTAAAAGATTTGACCTGCCCAACAAACAAATGCCACAGTTTCTGTGTGACCTATTGCATGTATTTGTACATAAAATTGTATTGTATTCTTATTTTTAATAAAAACAAATCTTTATGCATTTTATATTTCACATAAGCATTTGGGTATATATGGCAGTGTTGGTCAGTGTGATGCACTACTTACAGTGCTGTCATAGGCTCTCTGTACAACAACTCCACTATTGTCTATTAGGTGTGGTATTTCCCAATGTGATAATCTCTAGCCTACGTCCATGAAAATTGGGATTCTGTGCCCTTTCCTCACTTGAGCAACAGGTGCATATATTTCTCAATGTTACAACCCTTCCTCTGTCCTCTCTGTCGATCCACTTCCACTGTCTCACAGATGTTAGGTATTGAGAACGTCGATGTCTGTACATACACCAACCATGTGTGTGACTGTGTATATGAGCATGTAAATGTCAAAATATATCCACTGTCACCCATGTGTGTTCCTTTCCTATCCCACTGGCTGGTGAGCACAGTGAGAAAGCGGGACCGTAATCAATGGGTCACGGCCTTCTGGGTGCCTGAACAGGCATGGCCGTAAATCCTGATAACATGGGTGGAGCCGGAAAGACATTCCCATGGATAACCTGTCCTATGCCACCAGCTGCATGTGTCTGGGTTCTGCCCGTCATGCCAGCTGTTCTGTTAACATGACAATGGCCAAGGTGTTTGACAAATAGATGGGATGGTGTGGTGATGGGATTGGTTAGTGGGCCAGGAACCTGCTAGTCTGAGCACACCCCCTTGCCTCTTTGGTAACACTTTACTGTGTTCTTACTATTGTGTAGTTATTCTTCAGTGTAACATACACTCATTATAGTGGCTAACACCGTAATAAAACACTAGTTATTGTGTTACCATGTCCCTCAAAATACAACAAAAGAGTTAAGAGTGACACAGTATTCCAAGGTGGATTGCATGACATTTCCAAATACATCAGCGTGTTTAGATGACAATGAGAGTCCACTATGTGTAGAATTTGATCTAGAGTGACATTTCAAATGTTGTCAACAGAGGTGAAATCACAAGACGAAGGCCATTGTTTAGGCACGTTTCCAGCTCCACTATAGCTGTGGACACTGAGCCCTTTCCAGCCTCGTTAGCCCTCCTACAGCTACGTCAACGGCCACTTGTGACACTGCTGCTAACAATATGCTAGTCATCCTTAGGCATGAATAGGGGTTTGGTTGGTGGAGTCTGACGATTGCACTCCTGAGTAAACAGAAAACAAGCAGGCCACTGACAAGTCTCCTCCATTCCTCCGAGATCTCCCGCTTACTCATCCAGCCTGATTAACTCAGGGAGACGGTCATACAGGAGAGACAGATACACACAGATAAGGTACACGTTCTAATCCGAATACACACGATTGAGCACAGAGAGTCTTCCTGACATGACTGTCCCTGGTGAAGAAAATGGGGGAAAGAGGATAACAGTGGTGTGTGTGTGTGTGTGTGTGTGTGTGTGTGTGTGTGTGTGTGTGTGTGTGTGTGTGTGTGTGTGTGTGTGTGTGTGTGTGTGTGTGTGTGTGTGTGTGTGTGTGTGTGTGTGTGTGTGTGTGTGTGTGTGTGTGTGTCAATAGTTGTGTTTGACAGTGCATGTCTGTTTGTCTGTTATGTGTGTGTACTGATGTGTGTGGAAGGTTAAGGGTGTCAGAGGTCACCTTAATTCTCTTCTGAAAAGAATCCACAAAAGAGTCAGATATATATCTATGCTAATGGTTCCACACGCACACACACACACGCACGCACACACACATACACACAAAGGGGTAGGGGTGGGGTGAGGACTAGGAGCTGCTGTTGTTTTCTGGGACTTTGCTGCAGTCCTTGTCTCATTACTTGCATATTCTGCATTCTGCTTCAGACACCGACTCCTGTTCGAGGAAAATCCTTCTCCAGCCTGGCCCGGGATGTGTAAAATTTACCACGGGGGTGTCCGGAATTTCATACTTTGCTTCCAAAACAGCTAAGCAACCTGGGAGCCAGAGTGAGGAGCCCAAAAGATCCCACAGAGCCTAGTTTGGGAGAGAATCCACTGGCTAACTCATTGACCCTCCTTTTTGTGTCCACAGCCTCCATCTCGTTTTCCACCTCTTTTGGGATGTGAAACTGGCTTCTCCTTTCTCTCATCCCGCCGGGGCCTTGGAGAAGGATGCCCAACGGCCGTCAGCAACCGTCGCAGAGTTTTGGTGGAATTCTCGCACGCACGATCTGACCAAGATAAGGAATGCCTGGCTGGTGTGAGTAAAGTGCGGCTCTCCGGATTGAGACGGAGCGCAGGATTATGTTGGTTGTGACGGTCGCAGCAGTGCTGGTCTATTTCTCAGTGCAAAAAGACGGAGCCTCAGCGGCCCCTGGGAAGGCATGTTGGCTCGGAAACCCGTCAGGTGTGGATAATGGGAGCTGTGTGGGTGAGTTGGGTTCACATCTGTACTTTAGCAAAGTGTGCACTGGTTGGTACAGTAACATTTGTGTTCACTCTAGAACAGAGACAAACTGGTTGTATGGACTAAGGAGCATAGTGTTACGTCTATTTACTTTTTCTTTTTAGATTTTGTGAAAACATCTACGTTTAACAAATTGGACCTTAATAAATGTAACTTGATCGTAAAGCCTTCCACTTTGACACGTGTAAACGATAACCGGTACCAGTGCATAAATGATATTGAGCTCCATTATCAAGCATTGACTTTCTGTCTAATATTCACAAATGACCAGATGCATTGTATTGGTAGTAATCTCCTTTAAATTAGCCTTACATTATTTTGAGTCAGTCGCCACACCACAATACATTACAGTACATGTAATCGAAGGCATCTGACACTATTTCGTTTTTGGCTGTGGCAAGTTGGTAAATAGTGACCCTTACACAAGGGTTACCTTTATCCCTGAGGGAAAACAGTGAGTGGGAGGGTAACAGACGGACTTCTCATGCGTCACAGCGAGCTGTCTGGGCAGAGTGTGCGATCTGGGTAGGGCCGGTCCTAGCTGGCCGTGGACAGTACTGGTCTCTGGTCAGTTGGAGGAGTGCCTGCCTTTAGTGGTGTCAGTGGAGGCTTAAGTCAGGGTTATCCCCTCACACCTGGAGAGGTTATCCCCTATGACTGGGTCATGCCACTCCCATCGTCATCAAGTGTAGTGGACGCAGTGGACGCAGTGGAGACTTGTGGAATGTATTCTCCATGGTCAAGAGGTTATCCCCGAGACTGGGTCACTTCCATGTCAGGTGTACTAGATTATAGGGGGAAATTCCAATTTGATGTCAACATATGTCACTTGTTACACAAATATCTCCAACTTACATAAATGCATGATTTACACAAAATTGACCACCATTGTTTAAGGGGATTTAAAAAAAAATCTAAAATGAAGATGGCCCCCAAGGATGGCCCTGAATGGTCTCCATTGTGTATCCTAGCAACTTAGAAATGACCTGTTTTTAAAGTTCACCATTGGGCATCATTGACCTCATGAACCACCACACAGACAGATGATTCATTGTTTTTCTGCCCCTGGCCTATGGAGATTCATTGTTGTCTTCATTCCTCAACACCAGTGACTGGTGTCCATGGGTGCACATGATAATGATGCTTCACCCATGTGTTGACATGGGCATGTTAGACTAGATTAGCATATTGTTTTGGGTCAAGGTCAAAGGAAGAGCAATCGAACACAACACATCTCGCATTCATGTTATTAACCTTTTCAACGTGTCGCAAGACAATGGTTGTCTCAGATGTTCTGTTTCCACTTAACAATACGATTTTGGATTCACTCAGTTAACAGCTTTCTCTTCCAAACAGCATGAAATAATTATATTTGAGTGAAATATAACATTATTTGGTATGTTACGCGCTACTATGATTTTAAACTTCCAATGACTGGAATGTCCAAGACAGTCCTTACTGACATGTGAGGATGTTCACCATGTGAAAGGAGAGTATGAAAGCACATGTTGCTAAGAGACGACTGTTTTATTGGGAAGCAGCCAGAGCTGCCTTGAACTCCGCCCCATTAAACGCCATCAATAGGATTTTAGACAGCCACATTGATTCAACTCATTCAACACAGGTATCCGCACAGAACAGCACACATTGAAAAGGGACTGCCAGTAAAGTTGCCAATTCTATAGCAATGGTGACTTGTGCAGCCCTGGACGTCTTTCAGTCAGGAAACTATGTGACAGTAAAGAGAAAATGGACAGCAATGGATTACAAACTGCCACACTATAGTACTGCACACTGTGCACTGTTTACTCACCTTGAAGTGTCCGAACTGCGTCTGCATGCCACTCATTTGATCTCAAGCGGTTTAATGGAATGTGAATTTAGATTTTCTTCAGTTACCGTACCAATGCATATATTCTGCCTAGTTATACGGGCCGTTGAGTTTTGGCTGCATGACACAAGAAATGTGACTATTCAACTTCAGCTCCTAAAGTTTCACTAGAAAGGAGGTATTTGAGGTATAACAGTAACATTATAGGCTTGCTTTGTCATGGTATTATATTATATCACATTGATTCAGCTTCAGAACATTTTCCCAGAAATAGTTTTAGTAGCTCTGTGTATTCTCACATTGAAAGCGCTCTGGCAGCACGGCAGAGTATAACTCAGTTGGTCCCATCTAGTACCTGATTTCAAATCTTGGGTTACTTCCGGTCCATGATGTGGGTCCAGTGTGTGTCACGTCTGAAATCCCTAACATCACAGTCCTCCAGATTTATACAGTATGTTGGTTGTCTGGTGGGACGACGACTATGATCATACACTATCTACCATCTATGATTTAGAATCTGTGTTCCTTTTGGAAAGCTCCAGAGCCCTATCTGATCTTCGGCCATGGTAAGGCTATATACCGGATGGACCTTGATGGAGGGAATCAAAAAAGGGTTGTGACCGGTGTTGGAAACTCTATCCTACTGGACTTCCACTACACGGAAGGGAGAGTTTACTGGGCCGATAAAAAGACAGGGGTCATCTACAAAGCAGCGATGGATGGAACACAGAGACAGGTGCATCCACATACTACTAGTTCGCCTTAAAAAAAAAATGTATCACCTTAAAAAAAGAAACAGAATGTAATATTACGGTGTCCATATAAGGACGGAGTCGGAGTCACAAGAGTCACAGTCACCTACCTACCTCTTGAAAAGAGTATCGCGATAAATGCCACAACACCCCGCCTCCCCATCTTTCCCCACCCGCAAATAAACAACCTTCTCTTCTCTTGAACTAACGCTTGCACTTTTCTTATTATCATTGCATTTGCCGATAGCTACTTATTGAGGAAGATTAATGTGCTTACTATGACGGTGATTTGCAGTTGTCTCTCTTAGCTACCTTAAGATGAATGCACTGTAAGTCGCTCTGAATAGGAGTGCCTGCTAAATTACTAAAATGTAAAAAGGAATGTAAAATTCTGTCCTAATATGGACACTGTGACTCTGAGGCTTTCCTAATATGGACACCGTATCCCATGGACAAAGTATTACCTCCTATTTGTCACTGGTCAATATGCTAATATCTATTGTATCCAAGGTTGAGTCAAAAACATGAATGGTTATAGATCCACAACTGTACTGCATCCTTTTCAGAAGCTGCACTCGTCTGAGAAAGGGATCTCAGGCCTTGCGGTCGACTGGGTTCACAATTTTGTCATTTGGACCAGTGGAGAAGTGGGAAGTATCAAAAGAGTGGATACAGATGGGAGAAATGAGAGGACTCTTCTAAGACATTTATCGCAGCCAATCTCCATAGCAGTTGCACCAAATGACAGGTAACGCAATACCTTATCTCAACATGTATCTCTGTATGTTTTCAAGTAACTATGAGTAAGATTAGAGCACTGGTGACAAACATCCTAATGCAGTTCCTTAGAGTTTACCCACCATCTTGTTTGTGGGTTACTATAATGCTGGGCCTTTAAAGGATCCTTGCCTCTTTTAACACGGCTGGCACATACCTGTAGGTGTAATCTGGCAGATTGCCTCTCACTTACCTCCACTCTCTGGTCAGGTAAAAGGGAGCCATTTTGACCCTCAGAGGCGATTGCTTCATGCCAGGCAGGTATAAGTGAAGTACACCAAAACGCAGATGCATATATTTTTTGATTATCTGTATTTTTCCTATGTGAAATTCTCTCCTGTTCACTAACGTGTTCTACACTGAGTGTACAAAACGTTAGGATATTGAGTTGCTCTCCCACTTTTGCCTTCAGAACAGCCTCAATTCGTTGGGGCATGGACTCTGCCATACCCCATTCAAAGGCACTTCAATCATTTGTCTTGCCCATTCACCGTCTGAATGGCACAAATACACAAACCATGTCTCAAATGTCTCAAAGCTTAGAAATCCTTATTTAACCTGTATCCTGTCCTTCATTTACTGTACACTGATTGAAATGGATTTAACAAGTGACAGCAATAAGGGATCATAGCTTTCACCTGGATTGACCTGTTCAGTCTGTATCATGGAAAGAGCAGGTGTTCCTAATGTTTTGTGCACTCAGTTTTGTGTACATTCAATCTAACCTTGTGTTAATGTAGATGGATAAATTTGGTGTAATCACCAATACCCAGAAATCGCATGTGTACTTGGTTAGGCATGTCTGGGCATGTCCTCTTTCCTGATTTCAAGTCTTCAATGTGGGCCACTTCCTTATCCCTAAAACCACTATACCTTTCCTCAGATTTATATTCTGGCTGTCTGATGGAATCACACCCAGTATTCAGAGGTCGGATGTCGCGGGAGAGATGATTACTACAGTGCTGAAGATTCCGGAGAGACTGGGAGGGCTGTCGGTCGACCGGACGGACAAGAGACTGTTCTGGGTCCAGTTCAGTCTGGAGGGAGAAAGTGCCATTGGGTCGTGTGACTACAACGGGAATGTTGTCAATGTCATTGACCAGCCACTACTGTAAGCAGATGTCATTATAGTGTCAATCTTTTTTCAGCACAGGTGACATATAACTCCAGTGGTTAAATATCACTGTTTTGGCATATTCTAATGAGACCATGTTGCAAATGTGCAGCTACCTGTATTTAGCACAAGAGCAGTATACTGTATAATTAGATATATCACTTGTAGATCGGTTTATATTATTGATAACTTCTGAGTATTCTTCCCTCCAGGTCTCAGTCTTTGGGGATGTCTGTGTTCCTGGAGCAAGTCTTCTACACTGATATGAGTTCACGGACCATACGGCAAGTCAATAAGTACTCAGGGGTTGAGGCAGAAAACATCAACCTAAAGCGAATGACACACCCCCCTACTGCTGTCAAGGTGGTACATCCCCTCAACCAGCCGATTGAAGACTCCATGCCTGTCTTTCCAGGTCAGAGTTCAGTGATTTTTGAGCTGTTTCTTCAATAAGTTTGGTCCAACTCTATTCCAAAACCTTGAACTCTGTTCTAAACTTATTCCATAACCTTTTTAATACAGTGTGTGATGGTCGTACAGGAGTGTGTGTGAATGTGTGCTCCAACCCAGCTGAGCAGGGGATCTGCCAGTGCACTAAAGGCTTTGCCCTTAGCAAACATGGGAACTACTGTGAAGGTATGGTATTCATTCATTTAGCACCAATGCTGGGTTCTGTTAATGCTTTGCTGTGCTTTGATATACAATACTATGTGATGTTATGAAATTGCAATATTAGCAATTGGCAATTGTATTCATTGTTGAGTGTGGAATGGATTATTACCTACAAGGATTACTAAGAAATAATTAGACTAAACATACAACAATTGAATCCTAGATGTCAATGAGTGTGGCCTGTGGGACCACGGCTGTTCCCTGGGCTGTGAGAACATTCCAGGCTCCTACTTCTGCACCTGCCCCAAGGGTTACGCTCTGCTTCCTGATAGGAAAACCTGCCACGGTAAGAAAGTACTTCTGCAAGAAAGAAATTCTCCATCAATGTCTTTGCTGGTCCTTGACCAGAAGTGGTATTGTCCTGTTGATTTGGAAAGTATTGTTATTTACTTCTTGAATGTTTCTCTTGACAATAATACAATAAGAGAACAGGGCTTTGTTGTACATGTTGTGTGTTTAGGCTTTGAGATTGTGTACAATGCCAGCTAATCTTGTGTTCAGCAGCAACAAAATAATATTATTAACCGATGCCAATGGTGACAGCCAGTCTTACTGGGGTCCGACATATAACGAAAAAATACATAACAGATGAAAGACTTACATGCATTTAAAAACATTAACATATCGTGTGTGTGTGTGTGTGTGTGTGTGTGTGTGTGTGTGTGTGTGTGTGTGTGTGTGTGTGTGTGTGTGTGTGTGTGTGTGTGTGTGTGTGTGTGTGTGCGTGTGTGTGTGTGTGTGTGTGTGTGTGTGTGTGTGTGTGTGTGTGTGTGTGTGTGTGTGTGTGTGTGTGTGTGCATATACAGTGGGGCAAAAAAGTATTTAGTCAGCCACCAATTGTGCAAGTTCTCCCACTTAAAAAGATGAGAGAGGCCTGTAATTTTCATCATAGGTACACTTCAACTATGACAGACAAAATGAGAAGAAAAAAAATCCAGAAAATCACATTGTAGGATTTGTTATGAATTTGTTTGCAAATTATGGTGGAAAATAAGTATTTGGTAAATAACAACAGTTACTCATTACTTTGTTATATACCCTTTTTTGGCAATGACAGAGGTCAAACGTTTTCTGTAATTCTTCACAAGGTTTTCACACACTGTTGCAGGTATGTTGGTCCATTCCTCCATGCAGATCTCCTCTAGAGCAGTGATGTTTTGGGATTGTTGCTGGGCAACACGGACTTTCAACTCCCTCCACAGATTTTCTATGGGGTTGAGATCTGGAGACTGGCTAGGCCACTCCAGGACCTTGAAATGCTTCTTACGAAGCCACTCCTTCGTTTCCCGGGCGGTATGTTTGTGTTTGGGATCATTGTCAGGCTGAAAGACCCAGCCACATATCATCTTCAATGCCCTTACTGATGGAAGGAGGTTTTCAATCAAAATCTCACGACACATGGCCCCATTAATTCTTTACTTTACACGGATCAGTCGTCCTGGTCCCTTTGCAGAAAAACAGCCCCAAAGCATGATGTTTCCACCCCCATGCTTCACAGTAGGTATGGTGTTCTTTGGATGCAACTCAGCATTCTTTGTCCTCCAAACACGACGAGTTGAGTTTTTACCAAAAAGTTCTATTTTGGTTTCATCTGACCATATGACATGACAATCTTCTTCTGGATCATCCAAATGCTCTCTAGAAAACTTCAGACGGGCCTGGACATGTACTGGCTTCAGCAGGCGAACACGTCTGGCACTGCAGGATTTGAGTCTCTGGCGGCGTAGTGTGTTACTGAAGGCAGGCTTTGTTACTTTGGTCCCAGCTCTCTGCAGGTCATTCACTAGGTCCCCACTTGTGGTTCTGGGATTTTTGCTCACCGTTCTTGTGATCTTTTTGACCCCACGGGGTGAGATCTTGCGTGGAGCCCCAGATCGAGGGAGATTATCAGTGGTCTTGTATGTCTTCCATTTCTTAATAATTGCTCCCACAGTTGATTTCTTCAAACCAAGCTGCTTACCTATTGCAGATTCAGTCTTCCCAGCCTGGTGCAGGTCTACAATTTTGTTTCTGGTGTCCTTTGACAGCTCTTTGGTCGTGGCCACAGTGGAGTTTGGAGTGTGACTGTTTGAGGTTGTGGACAGGTGCCATTAATACAGGTAACGAGTGGAGGACAGAGGAGCCTCTTAAAGAAGAAGGTGCAGGCCTGTGAGAGTCAGAAATCTTGCTTGTTTGTAGGTGACCAAATACTTATTTTCCACCATAATTTCCAAATAAATTCATTAAAAATCCTACAATGTGATTTTCTGGATTTTTTTTCCCTCATTTTGTCTATCATAGTTGAAGTGTACCTATGATGAAAATTACAGGCCTCTCTCATCTTTTTAAGTGGGAGAACTTGCACAATTGGTGGCTGACTAAATACTTTTTTGCCCCACTGTATCAGTTACACATAAATGTCAGTACATACACACAACAAGTAGGTCACAAGGGGGAGAGGCGTTGTGCCATGAGGTGTTGCTTTATTTGTTTTGTTAAACCAGGTTTGCTGTTCAATTGCGCTATATGAGATGGAAAGGAGTTCCATGCACTCAAGGCTCTGTAGAATACTATACATTTCCTTGAATTTGTTCTGGACCTGGGGACTTTGAAAGACCAATGTGTGTAAGTTGACCAAACAAAAATGTAGCCAAGAGAGGCTGGCATGCGTAGTATTAATGTTAGCCCTCTGAATACAATGAAAGGTAAGACGTGCCGCTCTGTTCAGGACCAGCTGCAGCTTAACTTCTGTGCAGCACTTGACCATATGACTGAACAATGATTAAGATAAGATACAACTAGAGCCTGCGGACCTGCTTTGTGGAATGAGGTGTCAAAAAAGCAGAGCATCTCTTTATTACGGACAGACCTCTCCCCATCTTTACAACCATTGAATCTATGTGTTTTGACTGTCACAGTTTACAATCTAAGGTAACACCAAGTAATTTAGTCTCCTCAACATGTTCAACAGCCACACCATTCATTACCAGAATCAGCTGAGCTCTAGAACTTAGGGAATGATTTGTACCAAATACAATGCTCTTAGTTTAAGAGATGTTCAGGACCAGTTAATTACTGGCCACCCATTTCTAAACAGACTGAAACTCTTTGTTAAGTGATTTCATTAGCTGTGATTGCTGATGCTTATATGGTTGAATCATCAGCATACATGGACACACATGCTTTGTTTAATGACAGTGGCAAGTCATTGGTAAAAATAGAAAAGAGTAGAGGGCCAAGAGAGCTGCCCTGCAGTACACCACACAAGCTAGAAAAGCTTCCATTAAAGAAAACCGTCTGAGTTATATTAGATAGATTGCTCTGAATCCACGATATGGCAGAAGTTGAAAAGCTACAACAGATATGTTTTCTCAACAACAGGTTATGTAAACTAATATCAAAGGCTGCACTGAAATGTAACAGTACAGCACGCACAATCTTTTCAGTTTTCAGGTTCTTTCAACCAATCATCAGTCATTTATGTCAGTGCAGTACATTTTGAGTGCCCTTCTCTATAAAAGCACTCTCAAGTTTGTATGTTATTAATTTGCTAACTTAGAAGTAATATTGTATTTGGTCAAGGACAATTTTTTCCAACAGTTTGCGAAGAGATGGCAGCACGCTGACAGGTCTGCTGTTAGAACCAGTAAAGGCCACTTTACCACTCTTGGGTAGCGGAATGACTTTGGTTTCCCTCCAGGCTTGAGGCCAAAACTTTCCTCTAGGCTCAGAATAAAGATATGACAGATAGGAGGCTATAGAGTCAGCTACAGTACCATCCTCAGTAGCTTTCCATCTAAGTTGTCAATGCCAGGAGATTTGTCATTATTGATCGATGACAATACATTTTCCACCTCTCCCACACTAACTTTATTAAATGAAAATGTGCAATACTTTTCTTTCATTCTTTTTTTTTTTTCTTCATCCTTGAGTACAATGGCTCACTGTTCGTTGTTGGCATTTCCTGCCTAAGTTTGCAAACTTTTCCGATAAAATAATCATTAACATAATTGGCAACATCAAATGGTTTTGTGATGAATAAGTCGTCTGATTCGATGAAAGAAGGAGTTGAATTTATCTTTATGCCAATCATTTCATTTAAAGTACTCCAAAGTTTCCAGCATTCTTTATGTCATTGAGATTGGCTTCGTAATACAGTTTCTTATTCTTTTTGTTGAGTTTAGTCACATAATTTCTCAATTTACAGTAGGTCAGGGAGTCAGATGTGCAGCCAGCCTTATTAGCCACTCAGTTTTCAATTCCTTTCAATACCTCATCATGGAGCCTCACCAGTTTTAACAGTATGTTTCTTAACAGGTGCATGTTTATCAATAATTGAAAGGAGCAATTTCATAAATGTATCTAATAAAATCAAATGCTATTGGTCACATACACATGGTTAGCAGATGTCATTGCGAGTGTAGCGAAATTATTATGCTTCTAGATCTGACAGTGCAGCAGTATCTAACAAGTAATATCTAACAATTCCACAGCAAAACCTAATATCTAACAAATTCCACAACATAACCTAATACACACAATCTAGTAAAGGACTGGGATAAGAATATATAACTATACAATATATGGATGAGCAGTGACAGAGCGGCTAAGATAGTAAAGAATAGATAGTGAAGGATACAGTATACATTATATACATATGAGATGAGTAATGCAAGATATGTAAACATAATGCCACACAAAGTGCCATTATTTTGTATTTTTTTTTACCTTTATTTAACCAGGCAAGTCAGTTACAAACACATTCTTATTTTCAATGACAGCCTGGGAACAGTGGGTTAACTGCCTGTTCAGGGGCAGAACGACAGATTTGTACCTTGTCAGCTCAGGGGTTTGAACTCACAACCTTGCGGTTACTAGTCCAACACTCTAACCACTAGGCTACGCTGCCGACTACTCTTCCATTTTTTTTAAGTGGCCAATGATATCAAGTCTATAGGTTGGTAGCCGTCTCTCTTTGCCAGTGGTGGCTGTTTAACAAACTGATGGCCTTGAGATAGAAGTTGTTTTTCAATCTCTCTGTCCCAGCATTGATGCACCTGTACTGAGCTCACCTTCTGGATGGAAGCAGGGTGAACAGGCAGTGGCTCGGATGGTTATTGTCCTTGATGATCTTTTTTGCCTTCCTGTGACATCAGGTGTTGTAGGTGTCCTGGAGGGCAGGTAGTTTGGCCCCGGTGATGCGTTGTGCAGACCGCACCACCCTCTGGAGTGCCTTGCAGTTGTGGGTGGTGCAATTGCCGTACCAGGCGGTGATACAGCCCGACAGGATGCTCTCAATTGTGCACCTGTAAAAGTTAGTGATGGATTTCGGTGACAAGCCATGTTTTTTCAGCCTCCTGAGTTTGAGGAGGCGCTATTGCACCTTCTTCACCACTGTCTGTGTGCCTGGACCATTTCAGTTTGTTGGTGATATGAACACTGTGAAACTTTCCACCTTTTCCAATACTGTGACGTTGATGTGGATAGGGGGGGTGCTCCCTTTGCTGTTTTCTGAAGTCCACAATCATCTCCTTTGTTTTGCTGGCATTGAGTGAGAGGTTATTTTCCTGACACCACACTCCGAGGGCCCTCACCTCCTCTCTGTAGGCTGTCTTGTCGTTGTTGGTAATCAAGCCTACCACTGTTGTGTCGTCTGCAAACTTGATGATTGAGTTGGAGGTGTGCATGGCCACGCCGTCGTGGGTGAACAGGGAGTAAAGTAGGGGGCTGAGAACTCACCCTTGTGAGGCCCCAGTGTTGAGGATCAGTGAAGTGGAGATGTTGTTTACTACCTTCATCACCCCGGGGGGTGGCCAGTCAGGAAGTCCAGGACTCAGTTGCACAGGGCAGGGTCGAGACCGAGGGCCTCAGGCTTAATCTCGATACTACCCATCCCGCATGCGGGAGCGTAACGTAGCCTCAAACTAATTAGCATAACACAGTGGACATAAATCTTCCTAGAAAATGTTTCTATTCATGAAAATCACAAATGAAATATATTGAGACACAGCTTAGCCTTTTGTTAATCACACTGTCATCTCAGATTTTAAAATATGCTTTACAGCCAACGCTAGACAAGCATTTGTGTAAGTTTATCATGGCATAATGCTATGGCTAGGCTCTGCTAGCATCAGGCAACATTTTCACGAAAATAAGAAAAGAAATCAAATTAAATCATTTACCTTTGAAGAACTTCGGATGTTTTCACTCAGGAGACTCCCAGTTAGATATCAAATGTTCCTTTTTTCCCAAAAATATGATTTTTGTAGGCGAAATAGCTCCATTTGTTCTTCACATTTGGCTGAGAAATCGACCGGAAAATACAGTTACTATAACGGCAAACATTTTTCCAAATTAGCTCCATAATATCGACAGAAAAATGGCAAACGTTGTTTAGAATCAATCCTCAAGGTGTTTTCCACATATCTATTCGATAAAATATGCGTCGGGACAATTGGTTTCTCATAAGAAGCGATTGGGAAAATGGCTGCTTGTGTACTTTACGCCACTTGCTAAATGTGGTCCCTTACGGCTACTCTTCAACATAAATGCGTAAAAAGACGTCACAACACCTTGGGGAATACGTAGAAAACGTAAGCTAATTCATAGCTCATTTACAGCCATATAAGGAGTCATTGGCATGAGGCCGTTTTAAAAAATGCGGCACTTCCTGATTGGATTTTTATCTTGGTTTCGCCTGGAACATCAGTTCTGTTGCACTCACAGACAATATCTTTGCAGTTTTGGAAACATTTACATTTACATTTACATTTAAGTCATTTAGCAGACGCTCTTATCCAGAGCGACTTACAAATTGGTGCATTCACCTTATGACATCCAGTGGAACAGCCACTTTACAATAGTGCATCTAAATATTTTAAGGGGGGTGAGAAGGATTACTTTATCCTATCCTAGGTATTCCTTAAAGAGGTGGGGTTTCAGGTGTCTCCGGAAGGTGGTGATTGACTCCGCCGTCCTGGCGTCGTGAGGGAGTGTGTTCCACCATTGGGAGCCAGAGCAGCGAACAGTTTTGACTGGGCTGAGCGGGAACTGTACTTCCTCAGTAGTAGGGAGGCGAGCAGGCCAGAGGTGGATGAACGCAGTGCCCTTGTTTGGGTGTAGGGCCTGATCAGAGCCTGGAGGTACTGAGGTGCCGTTCCCCTCACAAAGGCAAGCAAGCGGATGCGAGCTTCAACTGGAAGCCAGTGGAGAGAGCGGAGGAGCGGGGTGACGTGAGAGAACTTGGGAAGGTTGAACACCAGACGGGCTGCGGCGTTCTGGATGAGTTGTAGGGGTTTAATGGCACAGGCAGGGAGCCCAGCCAACATCTGCAGTAATCCAGACGGGAGATGACAAGTGCCTGGATTAGGACCTGCGCCGCTTCCTGTGTGAGGCAGGGTCATACTCTGCGGATGTTGTAGAGCGTGAACCTACAGGAACGGGCCACCGCCTTGATGTTAGTTGAGAACGACAGGGTGTTGTCCAGGATCACGCCAAGGTTCTTAGCGCTCTGGGAGGAGGACACAATGGAGTTGTCAACCGTGATGGCGAGATCATGGAACGGGCAGTCCTTCCCCGGGAGGAAGAGCAGCTCCGTCTTGCCGAGGTTCAGCTTGAGGTGGTGATCCGTCATCCACACTGATATGTCTGCCAGACATGCAGAGATGCGATTCGCCACCTGGTCATCAGAAGGGGGAAAGGAGAAGATTAATTGTGTGTCGTCTGCATAGCAATGATAGGAGAGACCATGTGAGGTTATGACAGAGCCAAGTGACTTGGTGTATAGCGAGAATAGGAGAGGGCCTAGAACAGAGCCCTGGGGGAAACCAGTGGTGAGAGCGCGTGGTGAGGAGACAGATTCTCGCCACGCCACCTGGTAGGAGCGACCTGTCAGGTAGGACGCAATCCAAGCGTGGGAGATGCCCAACTCGGAGAGGGTGGAGAGGAGGATCTGATGGTTCACAGTATCGAAGGCAGCCGATAGGTCTAGAAGGATGAGAGCAGAGGAGAGAGAGTTAGCTTTAGCAGTGCGGAGCGCCTCCGTGATACAGAGAAGAGCAGTCTCAGTTGAATTAGTCTTGAAACCTGACTGATTTGGATCAAGAAGGTCATTCTGAGAGAGATAGCGGGAGAGCTGGCCAAGGACGGCACGTTCAAGAGTTTTGGAGAGAAAAGAAAGAAGGGATACTGGTCTGTAGTTGTTGACATCGGAGGGATCGAGTGTAGGTTTTTTCAGAAGGGGTGCAACTCTCGCTCTCTTGAAGACGGAAGGGACGTAGCCAGCGGTCAGGGATGAGTTGATGAGCGAGGTGAGGTAAGGGAGAAGGTCTCCGGAAATGGTCTGGAGAAGAGAGGAGGGGATAGGGTCGAGCGGGCAGGTTGTTGGGTTCAAGACGCAAGATTTCATCTGGAGAGAGAGGGGAGAAAGAGGTCAGAGCACAGGGTAGGGCAGTGTGAGCAGAACCAGCGGTGTCGTTTGACTTAGCAAACGAGGATCGGATGTCGTCGACTTTCTTTTCAAAATGGTTGACGAAGTCATCTGCAGAGAGGGAGGAGGGGGGGGGGGAGGAGGATTCAGGAGGGAGGACATCAGAGTGTTTTCTATCCAAAGCTATCAATTATATGCATAGTCAAGCATCTTGTCATGACAAAATATCCTGTTTAAAACGGGAACTTTTTTTAATCCAAAACTGAAAATACTGCCCCCTAGTTATAACAGGTTAATTATGAGTTTGGAGATTACTATTGTGTTGAATGCTGAGCTGTAGTCAATGAACAGCATTCTTACATAGGTATTCATCTAGTCCAAATGGGATAGGGCAGTGTGATGGCGATTGCATCGTCTGTGGACCTATTGGGACAGTACGCAAATTGAAGTGGGTCTAGGATGACAGGTAGGGTGGAGGTTAAATGATCCTTGACTAGTCTCTCAAAGCACTTCATGATGACAGAAGTGAGTGCTACGTGGCGATAGTCCTTTAGTTCAGTTACCTTATCTTTCTTGGGAACAGGAACAATGGTGGCCCTCTTAAAGCATGTGGGGACAGTAGACTTGGAGAGGGATTGATTGAATATGTCCGTAAACACACCACCCAGCTGGTCTGCGCATGCTCTGAGGATGCGGTTTGGGATGCTGTCTGGGCTGGCAGCCTTGCGAGGGTTAACACGTTTAAATGTTTTACTCATGTTGGCCACGGAGAAGGAGAGCACACAGTCTTTGGTAGCGGGCCGTGTCGGTGGCACTCTATTGTCCTCAAATTGCGCAAAGAAGTTGTTTATTTTGTCATGAAGCAAGACGTCAATGTCCACAACCGGACTGGTTTTCTTTTTGGAATCCGTGATTGTCTGCAGACCCTATCACATACATCTCGTTTTTGAGCCTCCACTTTGCGACTCCACTTTGTCTCTATACTAACACTTTGCTTGTTTGATTGCCTTATGGAGGGAATAACTACACTGTTTGTATTCGGTTATATTTCCAGTCAGATTGCCATGATTATATGCAGTGGTACGTGGTTTGCAGTGGTATGAGCAAATGCTGCCATAAATCCACGGTTTCTGGTTAGGGAAGCTTTTAATAGTCACAGTCAGTACAACATCTCCTATACACTTCCTTATGAACTCGCTCAACGAGTGAAGTTCCTTGATGTTTGTCTTGGTGTCCGCTTGCGGGGGGATATACACAGCTGTGATGATAACCGAGGAGAGTTCTCTTGGGAGACAATACGGTCAGCATTTGGTTGTGAGGAATTCTTGGTTTGGTGAACAAAAGAACTTGAGTTCCTGTATGTTGTTACAATTACACCATGAGTCGTTAATCATGAAACATACACCATCGCCGACAGCAACTCTTGCCCAGATTTCGTCAACTTTGTTAACTAGGGACTGGACACTAGCGAGTAATATACTCGGGTGACGTGGGTGGTGTGTGCGCATCTGAAGCCTCAATCGAAGACCGCTCCGGCACTCTCTCCTCTGGCGGCATTGTTTTGGGTCGGCCTCTGGAATCAGTTCATATGCCCTGGGAGGTGCAGACAAAGGATCCGCTTTGGGAAAGTCGTATTCCTGGTCACCATTTCACAATGGTGAAATGTATGAGTAGACCGACATAAGCCCCTTACTTTGATTGTTTCTCATTGATGACTTCACCTGAACCAATGTAATCCAGATGGATTTGAACTTTTTTAAAGCATAAGTTAATAAGTGATTCCAAGCAAAATAAAGTCATGTCAGCATATTTGAAGAGATTTCAAGGCAGAAAGCTGGGGCGGCAGGTGTTGGACTAGTAACCGAAATGGTTGCAAGATCGAATCCCTGAGCTGACAAGGTAAATAAAATCTGTCGTTCTGCCCCCGAACAAGGCAGTTAACCCACTGTTCCTAGGCCGTCATTGAAAATAAGAATTTGTTCTTACCTAACTTGCCTAGTAAAATAAAGGTAAAATAAAAAAAATAAAAGGCAGAAAGCTTCAATTTAGTCTCTATTTCAACATTACCAGGCAACTGTGGTACATCACACACATTCGTTGACTGTGGGCATTGGACATAGAAAGCATTCTCATTACACTTTCACCTTTTTGGATGGGATTAGTGCAGACATCTTAAAGGGATTTCATTAAGGTGCGTAGAGGTTAAGAGGCTTTTTTCCCACTAACCATCTGGCTTTCTCCAGTGAAAACTGTGTTGTTGCCAAAAATAGGCAAGAGAGTAAAGTTGTCATGCACCCTACTTATTTAGACCCATAGCTCCTCTGTGAGCGTTGGCCATTCACAAATCCACTCCACTGTTCTGGGCAGTCCTCTCCAACTCAATCCAATTCCGTTTTTTTCTGTATCTGCTTCAGTAATGTGTGTGTCACGGCCGTCGTAAGCAGTGGACCAAAGCGCAGCGTCGTGAGCGTACATTACTTTATTATGGAATGACGCCAACAAAACAAGAAACAAAATAAACAACCGTGAAGCTTAAGAGGGCTATAGTGTCACTAAGTCAACTACCCACCACGAAAGGAGGGAAAAAGGGCTACCTAAGTATGGTTCCCAATCAGAGACAAAGATAGACAGCTGTCCCTGATTGAGAACGATACTCGGCCAAAAGATAGAAACACAAAATCATAGAACACAAAACATAGAATGCCCACCCCAAGTCACACCCTGACCAAACCAAATAGAGACGCTAAAAGGCTCTCTAAGGTCAGGGCGTGTGTGCTGGGAGTTGGGAAGCATGTTCAGGGAGTGAATAATCAATAAACTAAACATAATACAAAACACAAACAACGCACAGACATGAAACCGAAACAATGACGCCTGGGGAATTGAACCAAAGGGAGTGACATATATAGCGCAGGTAATCAAGGAGGTGATGGAGTCCAGGTGAGTGGGGATGGTGACAGGTGTGTGCCATAACAAGCAGCCTTGTGAGCTAGGGGCCAAAGAGGGAGCACACGTGACAGCTTCAAGCTCCTGCCTTAATGCACATCAAATTATATGCCTACAATTGAGATCTACCTTGGATTTAAATGTTGTTACTATTAGTGTTATATTAGGTGGTGTTAGGAGCATTATGGGATTTTTGGTTTTCATCACTGGTGTAAAGTACTTAAGTAAAAACACTTTAAATTACTACTTAAGTAGTTTTTTTTAGGTATCTGTACTTTACTATACTATTTATATTTTTGACTACTTTTACTTCACTTAGGAAAATAATATACTTTTTACTACATACATTTTCCCTGACACCCAAAAGTACTCGTTACATTTTCAATGCTTTGCAGGACAGGAAAGTGGTCCAATTCACTCACTTATCAAGAGAACATCTCTGGTCATCTCTACTGCCTCTGATATGGAGGACTCAATAAACACACATGCTTTGCTTGTAAATGATGTCTGCGTGTTGTAGTGTGCCCCAGGCTATCTGTAAATTAAAAAATAAAAATAAAATTGTGCCAATTTGAAATGATTTATACTTTTTCTTTTGATGCCTAAGTATATTTAAAACCAAATACTTTTAGACTTTTACTCAAGTAGTATTTTTCTGTGTGACATTCACTTTTAGTCTTTAGTTTTACTCAAGTATGACAATTGGGTACTTTTTCCACCACTGGTTTTCATCGCTTGCAACCTTTCATGCATAGCCCTTAATCATTTGTGATTGTTGGTTCCATAGTGTGTTCACTGATGTTGTAGCATGAGAGGGAGGATATTAGTGCCTGAGCATCGGATGTGGCCCGAGGTTTAAGTTAAACGCACAACGTGCAATGCTTTGCAAGTGACACAATTGATAAGGTCAGCTTAGGCAAAGAAAATTGAAATCAGTCAAAGTAACAGGACATCTGATTCTGGAATAACATGTTTGTTGGATTATTAGCACTTAAACTGAGATAGAGCTGCTTTGCAACATTATATTATCATGAATTTCGAATAAAGTCATCTGTATGTCCGCCAAGCTGCAGTACAGCACTGGGTTCTTTATATAATTGCTAATTATCTGCCCTTGCATCAACAGAGACCTCACCATGTCTGGCCAATATGACTCAGTGCGATAATGGATGTCTTGCTACTGGTGAGGGGACCATCTGTGTGTGTCCAGAGGGGTCCCTACTACAGCCGGATGGACAGACCTGCAGAGGTACTACTACACTAAATGTTTTCCTAAAGCCACTGGAGATGTGTTACAGAGTGGAGTTTTTATCAGTGTTACAGAATGGAGATGTTATCAGTGTTACGGAAGGGGAGGTTCGATCAGTGTTACAGAGTGGAGGTTTTATCAGTGTTACAGAGTGGTGGTTCTATCAGTGTTTCAGACTTGTTTAATCAGTGATACGGAGTGGTTTCATCAGTGTTACAGAGTGGAGGTTTCATCAGTGTTACAGAGTGGAGGTTTTATCAGTGTTACAGAGTGGAGGTTTTATCAGTGTTACAGAGTGGAGGTTTTATCAGTGATACAGAGTGGAGGTTTTATCAGTGTTACAAAGTGGAGGTTTTATCAATGTTACAGAGTGGAGGTTTTATCAGTGTTACAGAGTGGAGGTTTTATCAATGTTACAGAGTGGAGGTTTAATCAGTTTTACAGAGTGGAGGTTTTATCAATGTTACAGAGTGGAGGTTTTATCAGTGTGACAAGGGGGAGGTTTTATTGCTCAGTGTTACTGAGTGAGGCTGTGTCACTGAATCTCTCCATTTTTTGTGTGTGTGTGTGTGTGTGTTTGTGTGTGTGTGTGTGCGCGCGCATGCGCGTGTGTGGTTCACCCAGGCTGCACCTCTTCCGACCGAGGGGGCTGTAGTCAGCAATGTTCCCCCATCACTCCTGGTAGGTGGGAGTGTGACTGTCTGCCTGGGTACAAGCTCCACCAAGACGGTAAACGCTGCACAGCCACTGGTGAGTCCTCACTGATACACACTCACACACACCACATACGCTGCCACGCATACAAGTACATGTAAACACATACAATAAATAAACACACAGGCACACACACATTCACATGCAAAAATAGGTTTGTATTCCCTCTTGTTTTTTATTTGTCATCACTTAATTTCATTATATTCCAGGACCCCCACCTTATCTGCTGTTTGCCAACATAGTAAACATCAGACGTGTTAATCTGGATGGGACTGGTGACCAAAGCCTTGTGGAGGAGCCGAGCGGAACAGTAATAGCTCTGGACTATGATCCCGTACAAAACAAAGTAAGGAAGTGATCTACAGTGAGGTCAGTTTTACTACTTCAAAACTGCAGCGCAAAATCACTTGACTGTTCTGAATTTACTATGGAGCACTTTGGGTAAAGCTGTATTTAGATCTGTTGCCACCTATTGGTCATTGCTGGTTACTGCATGACTCTCAATGATGAGTTAGTGAAACTGTTTGGTCCATGTCAGCCAATGATGCTTATGGCCTCATATTGATTGAAAATAATAAAAGGTGTGTGTTTTCCTAGGTGTACTTTGCCAGTACAGTACTGAAGCAGATTGAGCGTGCTGATTTGGACGGCGGGTCCAGGGAGGTTTTGCTCACTGAGGAGTTGGACTCACCTGAGGGCCTGGCTGTGGACTGGGTCAACCGCAAGCTCTACTGGACTGACCGAGGGTGGGTGGTGTACCCCAGGGTTCAGAACTGGGGCCAATGCTATTGTCAGAACCTCATTTAAATTTAGCACACACACAACTACATTGACATTGACATTCAGACTGGACTATTCGAAGTTCAAGCAATGAATTATATCATGCATGGTTTGTTTCTATTCTATTCATTCTCCTCAGATTATATCTACTCTGTTTTAATGTATATTTTAGCTTAGGCCTTGGACCTTACTTTTGAATTCTGTGTTTCAGCCTCTCAACTATTGACCGCAGCACTTTGGATGGCTTCGACAGGGAGACCATTATTAGCAAAGGCATACAGAAACCAAGGGGAATTGCAGTTCATCCTTTAGCCAAGTACGGTATTTTAAATATATATCTTTATCAGAATTTTTCTACACATTGTCTTCTGCCTTTTAATTGCAGATGGGTGAGTTATCATTTCTGTTCTGTTTCTTGAGGAAGTTGTTCTGGACCGATATGGGTACCAGGCCTGTGTTGGAGAGTGCGTCTTTGGAAGGAAGTGATCGTGCGGTCATCGCAAGTGCCGACTTGGTGTCCCCTAGTGGTCTGACCATTGACTTCACTGAAGACAGACTGTACTGGTGTGACAGCAAGAGGGGCGTACTGGAGACGGCATCCCTGGATGGCTCCAACCGACAAGTCTTGACAGAGAACGAAGTAGGTGAGGCTTCTGTGGAACACACACACAGTCAAAAGGTTATAGCATATATGAACTAAATATGATACGTGTTCTTTTTGTAATTCCATTATCTCTTCTGATTGGTCCAGGTCAACCTTTTGACCTGGCAGTGTTTGAGGACAGGTTGTGGATCACGGACAGGGAGCAGCAGCTGCTCCTGAGCATTGACAAATGGACAGGGATGGACCCAGAGCGTCTCCATGGCAACATGGTCCAACCAGCATCTATAGTTGTGGTTCACCCCCTCGCCAAGCCAGGTAGCAAGAAGAGTGAGAGAGAGAGACTCCATAATATTATTGTTAAAAACCTTTTTGCTTTATTGCAGTCTTTTACCAAATGTGTTTAATTGTAATCCTCAGGAGCAAATGTTTGTCTCTATCGAAATGGGGGCTGTGCTCAGGTGTGCGAGAGCAGGCTAGGATTCGCCCACTGCTCCTGTCACTCACACATTGCCCAATCAGCTGATGGCAAAGGCTGCTTGCCATCCTACAGATCAACAGGTGATATGAACCCCAGTTGACACCTTTCATAAAGATTCAGGTCGAGTTTGATTTAAAAAGATACAACTTTGGTTTTGCTCATAATTTTTTCCTACAGATTCTGGAGATGGTGAGTCTGCAGACCCGTTCTCTCTGAAAAACAAAACTTTGAACGATGAGAGCATGCCTCTCCCTGTGCCTGGTCTCTCTACTGACGGGGAGGAGGCAGAGGACAACATGGACGAAGGGAGTGAGCCCACACTCTTCATTGAGAAGATGGTGTCAGGTAAAAGCCACACTGCAATAACAACAATACTGTGGATTTCATAGTAGCACAAATGGCTGCCACCCTGATTTTGTCTACATACACAGTTTATATAGTGAAATTGGTCTTTTGAAAAATTTTCGGCAACATCCTTGCACTTCCAGACCAGGATGACTGTTTCTCTCTCCGCTGTGATGTGAATGCGCAATGTCTACTGGATGGAGGCAACCCCACCTGCCACTGCCTGGAAGGTTTCACTGGGGATGGAGAGCTGTGTGTGGGTGAGTGTGTGTGTGCATACATGTGTACCTTTTGATTTCCAATTCAATTCCTGTTTAGGAGAATTGGGCGGCAGGTAGCCTTTAACCAGTTGCAAACCCGTATCCGGGAGCGTAATCATAGCCTCGGATGCATTAGCATAACTCAACGGACATAAATACCCCTATAAACTTTTCCTATTCATGAAAATCGCAAATGAAATGAAATAAATATATTCAAACACAAGCTTAGCCTTTTGTTAACAACACTGTCATCTCAGATTTTCAAAATATGCGTTACAGCCAACGCTAGACAAGCATTTGTGTAAGTTTATCATGGCATAATGCTATGCTAGGCTCTGCTGGCAGCAGGCAACATTTTCACGAAAATAAGAAAAGCAACCAAATTAAATCATTTACTGAGACTCCCAGTTAGATAGCAAATGTTCCTCCCATTTCTTCACCATGCTTGGCTGAGAAATCGACCGAAAAATGCTACAACTATAACACCAAAACCTTTTCAAAATTAGCTACATAATATTGACAGAAACACGGCAAACGTTCTTTAGGATCCATCCTCAAGGTGTTTTTAACAAATATATTCGATAATATATCCGTCGAGGGAGTTGGTTTCTCATAAGAAGCGATTGGAAATATGGCTACCTCAGTATTTTACTGCGGGAGACACCATGTGACCACATGCCATAATATGGTCCCTTACAGCCATTCTTCAAGGGAAATGCCTAAAAAGACGTCGCAATGCTGTAGACACCTTAGGGAAAACGTGGAAAACGTAAGCTCATTCGTAGCTCATTCACAGCCATATAAGGAGTCATTGGCATGAGGCGGTTTTAAAAAATGCGGCACTTCCTGGTTGGATTTTTATCTGGGTTTCGCCTGTAACACCAGTTCTGTGGCACTCACAGACAATATCTTTGCAGTTTTGGAAACGTCAGAGTGTCATCTTTCCAAAGCTGTCAATTATATGCATAGTCAAGCATCTTTTCGTGACAAAATATCTTGTTTAAAACGGGAACGTTTTTCATCCAAAAATTTAAATAGCGCCCCCTATATCCAACTGGTTGCATTCAGCAAGTAACCGAAAGGTTGTTAGTTTGAATCCCCGAGCTGATGAGGTGAAAAATCTGTCGATGTGCCCTTGAGCAAGGCACTTAACCCTAATTACTCCTGTAAGTTGCTCTGGATAAGAGGATCTGCTAAAGGGACTTAAATGTCATTCCTGAACTCAGAAAGGGAATTATGTGTGTTTCCTGATGTGTAATGTTGTGTTTCTAGACCTTGATGAGTGCATGTTGGGGATGGCCCTGTGTAGTATCCAGAGCTCAGTGTGTGTCAACACTGCTGGTGGATATTACTGCCAGTGTCGCCCTGGCTTCAGTGGAGAGGAGCACCACTGTACCGGTGAACACTCACTCATGAACTTTGATGATTAAAAAATACATTTTCTTCATTTCTTTTTCATATAGTTTACATTTTCACAATCGTTCTCATGTTTATTTCCCCCATTTAGATTTTGACGAGTGTAAAATGGGAACACACAAATGTGATGAGCGAGCGGAATGCATCAATACTATAGGGAAGTACCGCTGCAAGTGTCAAGCTGGCTACAGTGGTAATGGACACACATGCCAAGGTGCAGTTCTACACACAGTATCATAACAAACATTACTACTGCAACAATCTCTATGAAGACAATTATGCTCAACTTCACCTTCATTTTTTTTACGACACCCCTTTGTTTCACCTACTTTTTTCTTTGTGTCTCCTCCCTCTCTTTCTCTTTCTATTTCTCTTTCTCTTTCTCTTTCTCTTTCTCTTTCTCTTTCTCTTTCTCTTTCTCTTTCTCTTTCTGTCTCTCTCTCTTGCTCTCTCTCTCTCTCTTTCTCTCTCTCTTTCTCTCTCTCTCTCTATTTCTCTCTCTTTCTCTCTCTTTCTTCTTTCTCTCTCTCTCTCTCTCCCTCTCCCTCTCTCTCTCTCTCCACACTCCTCCCCTCTGCATGTTTGCAGAGTTGTCAACTACGTCCTCGTGGGTGACCACCAGTAGGCCTATGGACGTCACCAGCCAATGGCTGAACACTAACACAGTGGAGAGCTGCCCCTCATCTCATGACACTTACTGTCTCTATGAGGGAGTTTGCTTTTACTTCCCAGAGATGGAGTCCTATGCCTGCAAGCAAGTACCCCTATTCCCCTCCTTGTACATGGGTCAACACTGTTATTTGCTGACTTGTCAACAACATTAGTGGGGCAAAAATACTGTTTTTATTACTCTTATCCAATCCTTTCAGATACAGTGGCTGGGAGTTCAGGGTTAATATTGTTTTTTTATAGGGATTTTCACTCTAGTAAGTCAGTGTTGATAACGGCAGTAGGTGGCACTGTTGTTTCATATATACAGCTTTTCTTTACCTTTGGTAACAAAGTGAGATAAAGGATTGCATCAACAGTGGGATAAAGGCTATAGAAAAAACAGTAAGATGTAGGATTCTAAAGTTTGCCTCTGCATCGGTCTGCAAAATATACAGAAATATACAGAAATGTACAGAAATGTTCTCAATAAGCAAGACTTTTATCATAAATCAGCCAACACCAGTTTTGAGTTTGTTGTTTTTTCTGAATTTGTGTTGTGTCATACTGTATGTGTGTGTTATAGTGAGTATTGTGTGTGGTGTTCCCAGCTGTATCTCGGGCTACATGGGAGAGCGCTGTCAGTTCAGTGATCTGGAGTGGTGGGAGCTGCAGCAGGCCGAACAAGAGAAGAGAAGGAACGTGGCCATCGCCCTGGGCATGGTTGTCCTCATCACCCTGCTCTCCATTGCTGCCTGCGTCACCTACTGCTACGGGTGAGAGAGAGAATTGGGAAGGTGGGGGGACTGGGATTGTTGGTGGACTGGGATTGTTGGTTGGGTGGGTCTTATACCACAGTAACCCTCAGTGTAATAAATAATGTACTTAACCTGTAACAGACTGCTGTAGTCCTTACCACGTTTGGTCAAAAACAGATGTAGCTGTGGTACGCAGTACACACAGTGTTACAGCCTGTCCTTATATATTAAGTTCAAAATAATTACATAAGCTATTCCCTTTTGAAACCATAGAATAAAGTGTATTAAATACCCCAGACACAAATAGGCTTTGTTCAATTTTGCTCAAAATGAATGGTCCAAATTGTTATCAGACTGGGGCCATTTGCTGTGTGTTTACTGTGTATGTGATGTTGGTGTGTGTGTCCATGTAAACGTGATGCGTAAAATTGTATACTCGGCAGAGGCATCGGGAGCATAGGCCCAACAGATTAAAGACGTGGGCCCTCCATGGGCCTAACACCATGACAAGTATGCAATCCCCTTTGCAGAAACATAAAGAGGTGTCTATCAAACGCAGAGTGGCGTGGTCCGTGTAATATAGGGGACGGCACAACAGCAGGGGAGAAGATACAAAGTGAGCTAATCACATAGAACAAATGGCGGCGTACGGACCCATTTTGCCATGAGCATACATACACTCTATATTCCCGTCTTTTTGATTCCACACGTACACACACCCTCCCTTAACTGAGTTAAGTGGCTGATTCTCTTGACGGATGTTTTGGTGGCTTAGAGAGACACGACGGTGTCTCTGCGGCTCTTTTGACTCACAAAGCAGGGCCTTTTACTCTTCCAGGGTCTCTTCCTTTGGCTTCCTGCTGAAAGAGGCATGCTTTCAATTACATGCTTGGTTTAGCTTGTTCTACAGCAATTGCACATCAAAATAGGTCATTTCTCTGCCCCAAGATGGACCCACTGAGCTATATCCCGGTTCAAACGCTACACTGGTGACAATAGGCAATAGCTCTTTCCCAAAATTGTCTTTCGCACTTGGCTGCAGGTGCAGATGTAGCTTTGTGCAGTTTAGTTCTTGTAGCTGATGCACCCAACACACTTGAGCGTGCTGGGACACATGATGCACACTCACACTCTCTCGCCCTCTCTTGCTCGTTCTCTCTCTCTCTCTCTCTCTCTCTCTCTCTCTCTCTCTCTCTCTCTCTCTCTCTCTCTCTCTCTCTTTCTGCTGAAAATATAGTTACACACACACACACACACACACACACACACACACACACACACACACACACACACACACACACACACACGCACACACACACACACACACACACACACACACACACACACACACACACACACGCACGCACGCACGCACACACACACACACACACACTTCTCCAGGTGAAAAGACAGGACACAGAGATCAAACATACACCACTGTAATAAAGTAATAGAGCCACTTACTCTATACGACCTACAGTGGACTGTAAAATTGATGTTTCGCCTTCCTTGCCTTCATGACTCATGGCTCTTTGCATGTGATATTATCTAGAGGCATGCTGTAGTTCGTGGGGACATGCTTTACTGTGGAACTGATACGGCCTGTCAAAATGATACCACCAGTCAGGACTCCCAGGTCACCATTTACATAGATATGAGCATTCATATTTACTTGTCGGTATTGACACAGCTTACTCTCTATCAGTGTATTCTATATCCGGGGGTGACACTGGCATTGTAGTTGTCATGCGTTATGCACTGAAGACAACATAACCCCTATTCCCTCTAGATCTGTGAATGAGATACCCTATGGTTTCCATTATATTATATGAAGGGATGTGTCTTTTGTCATACAATGCTTGCTAACAACGGCTCACGGTTGCTAACGACAGCCCGTATAAATGCATGTACACTTTAATAATGCATTATGGACAGATGCTTTGCATGTTACTGTATATAAGTGACATTTTTACAGGTTAGCAGACACTCTTATCCAGAGCGACTTAAGTAGTGAGTGCATCCATTTTCATACTCGTCCCCAGTGGGAATCAAACCCACAGCTCTGGCATTGCAAGTGCCATGCTCTACCAAGTGAGCCACACAAGACTATATGTTGACATATGACACAATGATACGCCATGTGATTGCAGGTCCAGGAGATTCGTTCGGAAACACCCCTCGGTGGATGACATGAGCGACACAAGCACCAGTGATGACACCATGTCAGAGACCACCGTCCCCAAGACGCCACGGGTAAGTCTGAACCCAGTTAATGGTGACTTCCGCACAGAAAAACAATGACCACTCACAAAAGGCCTTGTGGGTCACATGCAGAGAATATTGTTTGAGCGGTGTCCCAAAACGACAAGTAGGCTACTGTATGTTACCTTACTGTGTTCCCCAACTGTTATCCCTTCTGTTTAAGTTCTATGTTGTTTTGGAACACGGTGGCGATGGAAAGGTCATTCACGTCATGGGCTGTCCAAGAAGAGCTGTTTGTCCCTCTTGCTCCTCCGAAACAGGTGCCATCACACATGCTTGTTTTAATGAATCCCAATCAAATAAAACATGTAATTTATAGGTTATTAGTATGTAGTCATGGCTTTACTACGTAATTCCATTGTAAGTACCTTCCAATATCTGTATGGTGAAATAAAGCACAACCACATTGTATTATTGGACCCTGGATTGAAGTGAGCTTTGCTTTGATTGGACAGGTGAAAGCTTTGTGTCAGAGGAGGCAGTGGCTATTCCCAAACTCAATAAAGGGTATGAGTGCTCTTTTGGATTGGCTACCATGGAGACGAACAAGACGGGCGCCAACCACCTCAAGTCCATCGACAACCTCATTTTCCTGGATGACCCTCAGCCTGCCTCTGCCATCCCTCAGCTCACCTGAGGTCATGCCCACTCATATACCCTTATGAAATTAACCCACCCCCAAATGAGAAACCAAAAACACACACTGGGACCTGGAGATTGCTAGCCTGGAATCCACACTGAATATCGTCCTAGTAGACGGTCCAACTGCCCATCTATTGGAGCTTCTCCAGACTGAGTTCAGGAAACAATAGTGAAACAAAGTGATATTCAGTGTTGATTCCAGGCTAGAAGAACCCTTAGGTTGCTTAAGACTCTGTCTTTCCTTGATGTTTATAGCCCTGTTTTCTCTAGGGAGTGGGTGTATTGCCTGCTTCTCTGGATGCCTCTTCCCGATAGCTAAACAACAGCACCTTCTGTGCATGTGAGACACTCCCAGAACACCTACACGCGCAGAAAGTTTGAATGCCCAGTGGTGGAAGGCTATTTCATTGATGCGCTGTCTATCGAATCGTGCAGTATTGCATGATCACTGAGAAGCGAAATAACAGCTGTATCTTATTTATGGTTCAAATGCCGTTGCTTCGCCCCAGTGCACTGTGAAGACAGGTCTAAGCTACATGGTACATGTTAAGTTGTCATGCAGGCTAAATGCGTTTGGTTTCACCCCACATTTAGGATACGAATATTGTCTGTGTCCTCCTTATGTTTATGGAACTGCAAAATGCTTAGTTAGAACAGACAGAGAATTTTGTAGGCACACGTTGATCACGTCAACACGTGTGTGTGTGTGTGTGTGTGGAGGGGGGGGGGTGTTCAAATCACCACAGGGTTTTTATTTCAGCTGTTCAGAACTAAAGTAAAGTTACACATGCACAAAAGGTAATACGGTTGTTTAGCTCTGGCAAAGAGGCGTCCTGGGGGGACGAGACTGGGGCTGAACAGGTGGTCCAGTCTGGTCACACAGCCTCTGCCTAGTCTATATTTAGGTAGACCTATGTGGGGGGGGATTAATCTCTATCCTCAACATTTGCATATCCTTCATTTTTGTGGTGTTCCAACTAGGATATTTGTTTATAGTCACCTTTCCTTGCTAGCTGCTGTATAAGAGATGTGTTAATGTTTTATCAGACAAAACGTGCCATGCTAGATCACATTTCAAATGCACGTATTGAATCAAGGCTTGCTTTATTAAAAAAAAGAAGAAAAAGATCATTGATTAAAAAGTTGCTTCTCCGAGTGTAAGGTTGCTCATTGTAGATTTGTGCCTTCCAAAGATTGCGTTGCCATAATACAGGTTCAAAAGTTTTCAAGAGGTGTTTCAGCTTCAGTGTGATGATGTCAATGTGACCTATTCAAAGATTGCTTGCTTTGGTAACGATCAATGATCAACATCCGATTCGATTTGGACAGTAACCTGTGATGCACAGTGAATCATTGTATTGCGATCACACCTCTCAGAGGTTTAGGCATACTCATTAATGGTGGCATAGTGAAATAGAGGGAAATGGAACAGAGTGAAGAAAGAACATACCAAAAATGGAGAGTTCAGGCAGAGCACCTGTGTATAAGCTTGGAGGAGGAGAGTGGAGGATAGTATCAAAGTCAATGAACAAATGTATAGCTCTGTCAATTTTATGAATAACTCCAGTAAATCTTTTACTTGTATTTTAGTACATTGTTTAGCCATCCTGTCATCTGCCAGCATATAGTTTGTGTGACTTTGATGGTATATTTATTTTTATACAGGCAAATATCATTTTCATTCCTAGTCCTCCAATTTTCTGTTATACACTACTGGTCAAAAATGTTAGAATACCTACTCATTCAAGGGTTTTTCTAGATTTTCTACATAGTAGAATAACATTGAAGACATCAACACTATGTAATAACACATATGGAATAATTTAGTAACCAAAAAAAGTGTTAAACTAATCTAAATATTTTATATTTGAGATTGTTCAAATAACTACCCTTTGCCTTGATGACAGCTTTGCACATTCTTGGCATTCTCTCACCGGCATCACCGGGAATACTTTTCCAACAGTCTTGAAGGAGTTCCCACATACACGGAGCAATCATTGGCTGCTTCTCCTTCACTCTGCGGTCCGACTCATCCCAAACCATCTCAATTTGGTTGAAGTCGGGGGATTGTGGAGGTCAGGTCATCTGATGCAGCACTCCATCACTCCCCTTCTTGGACAAATAGGCCTTACACAACCTGGAGGTGTTTTGGGTCATTTTCCTGTTGAAAAATAAATGATTGTCCCTCTAAGCCCAAACCAGATGAGATGGCATATCGCTGCTGAAGGTTGTGGTAGTCATGCTGGTTAAGTGTGCCTTGAATTCTAAACAAATCACAGACAGTGTCACCAGCAAAGCACCCCCACACCGTAACACCTCCTCCTCCGTGCTTCACGGTGAGAACCACACATGCGGAGATCATCCGTTCACCCACACCGCATCTCACAAAAACACGGCAGTTGGAACCAAAAGTCTCTAATTTGGACTGCAGACCAAAGGACACATTTCCACCAGTCTAATGTCAATTGCTCATGTTTCTTGACCCAAGCAAGTCTCTTCTTATTATGGGTGTCCTTTAATAATGGTTTCTTTACAGCAATTCAACCATGAATGCCTGATTCACGCAGTCTCCTCTGAACAATTGACATTGAGATGTGTCTGTTACTTGAACTCTGTGAAGCATTTACTTGGGCTGTAATTTCTGAGGCTGGTAACTCTAATGAACTTGTCCTCTGCAGCAGAGGTAACTCTGGGTCTTCCTTTCCTGTGGAGGTCCTCATGAGAGCCAGTTTCATCATAGCGTTTAATGTTTTTTGCAACTGCACAGTTCATGAAATGTTCCGTAATTGAGTGATCTTCATGTCTTAAAGTAATGATGGACTGTCATTACTCTTTGCTTATTTGAGCTGTTCTTTCCATAATATGGACTTGGTCTTTTACCAAATAGGGCTATATTCCGTATACCTTCCCTACCTTTCCCCCTACCTTGTCACAACACAACTGATTGGCTCAAATGCATTAAGAAGGAAATAAATTCCATAAATTAACTTTTAAGAAGGCACACCTGTTAATTAACATGCATTCCAGGTGACTACCTCATGAAACGGGTTGAGAAAATGCCAAGAGTTTGCAAAGCTGTCATCAAGGAAAAAGGTGGCTATTTGAAATAAACATTTAAAATCCATTTATTTTGATTTGGTTACTTTTTTGGTTACTACATGATTCCATGTGTGTTTTTCATAGTTTTGATGTCTTCACTATTATTCCACAATGTAGAAAATACTAAAAATAAAGAAAAACCCTTGAATGAGTAGGTGTTCTAAAACTTTTGATCGACAGTGTAGACTAACTTTTCCTATTGATCGTGGAACAGATAAGATTGATGCTGGTTTTTAACTACATTGTTTTGTTTCGAAAAGGGACGTTTCCATTGGAGATGCTGGGGTTGTCTGAATAAAAGAAAAACAGAGAGAGGCATGGGATGCATAGTGCACCGCTAAAAGTGCATCCCAAATGGCACCCTATTCCCTTACATAGTGTTCTACTTTTGAACGGAGCCCTATGGGCCCTGTTCAAAAGGAGTGGACTACATATGGAATAGGGTGCCATTTGGGATGCATACATTACCTATACGCTATCTGTGAATACTTGTGCAGACCACATAAAGACTACTAATAGTAGAGAAGGAAAGTGGAAGCTTGTTATGGTACTGACTTCTGCTTTTTCTTTGTTTGCATGTGACCTTTTATATACTGTACCTGCTCAAGTTATTGACAACGACTGTGATCTTCTTCAAGAACTTCATAACAACTGGTTTCCTTTTCTATTTGGTTTTGCTGTATTCTGTCATTCAGCACACACATGCTCCATTTGACTGGATTGACCTGTTGAAACGTACATTTGTGTCAATGCTTGTATATCTTTGCTGGTAATAAAATCCTTATATTCACCCCAAAAAAACTGTCTGGTGGAAATAAGGATATCTTTTCAACAGTACTGTAAAACACCAAGTGGGATATGGGTTTGTCTCAGTGCAACAAAAAAAAGTGGAAATTGATTACAAATCCATATTCAATAATCAATGGCGACAACAATACCACCTGGCCTTAATTATCTAAAGAGGGAAAGCATGTACAACCATTATCTCAAGATCACGGCAAAAAAAAAGCACTATTCTTAAGTGTAAGAAAACTGGGAGAGAACTATAGGTCAAAAGCCTTGGGGCAAGATTACTCTCATTGTATGGATCCTCTCAATACAGCCTACTACCTAAACCCATAAGAAGAGCTAACAATGAGGAGAGTCAATCAACGGCAGTGAATTATTTCAGTATTCATTATGAAACTTCTAAATATTCGAAGGAGGCTATTATTTCATTGAATCCTTCATGGATTGCTTGAGCCTCACTTCCTCTGGATGGAATTCAATAATTCTGTCTGTCCGTCCGCCCGCCCGCCCGCCTGCCCCCCCCTGTCTCTCTCCCTCTCCATACTTCTTTCTCTCTCTCTCTCTCTCTCCATCCTTCTTTCTCTCTCTCTCTCCATCCTTCTTTCTCTCTCTCTCTCTCTCCATCCTTCTTTCTCTCTCTCTCCATCTGTCTTTCTCTCTCTCTCTCTCTCTCTCTCTCTCTCTCTCTCTCTCTCTCTCTCTCTCTCTCTCTCTCTCTCTCTCTCTCCATCTCTTCTCTCTCTCTCTCTCTCTCTCTCTCTCTCTCTCTCTCTCTCTCTCTCTCTCTCTCTCTCTCTCTCTCTCTCTCTCTCTCTCCCCCCCCATCCTTCTCTCTCTCTCATTCTTCTTTCTTGCTCTCTTACTCACATACTACTGTTTAGTTCGAGCTGTGATGCATTCCCATTCAGGGACCAAATGGTTTTATTTGTAACGCTCTGGCAACGTTGGTGCCCAATGCGCCAGCCGCTCTCTCAAGCCTCACTGATGACAGTTAATGGAGGGCCGCTGTCACTCCTTTGTTTCATGCTGATAGGAGGAAAACAAAGCACTTTCCTTCAAAAACCATCATTGGCCACATCGATATTGATTTCCTGGCAAGGGAACACTTATCTATATATTGCCCTCAGTTATATAGCCATTGCCCTCTACTCTAAACAGTGGTAGATAGGCCCTGAAATAAAGATGCAATTGGACCTCTGTCCATTTTTTTTTTATTACTCCTCAATGGGGGCAATAGAGTCAATCGTAAGTAAAAAGCTTTTTCTTTGAAAATATTAACATTTGACCCATAGTCAGCCTCTAAACTTTTAGGAATTGTATTTGTTTGACCATGTGGTGACAGTTTTTATTTGGATAAAGAGATGTTGAGTTCACAGTTCCATAGCGATACATATTCTGTCATATGAATAAATGACCCGTGTTGAGCTACTACTGCTACCACAGAAACAACTGCATTCACTGTATATGATACAGTATGCACAGTAGGGATGTGTTTTCAATAGCTAACTGTATTGTGTTGCCATTCACACTAAAACCACACTCATTTGCAAGACGCCTCAATGCCAGAGTGAGTGGAGGCAAATGAAGATGTCTTACTCTGCGCTCCTCAAGATGTACAGGACATAGAGTATAAGATGCCCAACCCCTCCTCTTTCCTCTGATGGACGGAAAAAACTGGAGCATTTGGGTTTTGAGCTGTGTGTGTGTGTGTGTGTGTGTGTGTGTGTGTGTGTGTGTGTGTGTGTGTGTGTGTGTGTGTGTGTGTGTGTGTGTGTGTGTGTGTGTGTGTGTGTGTGTGTGTGTGTGTGTGTGTGTGTGTGTGTGTGTGTGTGTGTGTGTGTGCGTGCTTCTGTGTGTGCCACAGTCAAGTCCCATTTTCGCCTCAGCTGTTGGGAATTAAAAAGGAGGGATCAAGGGATGAGGGAGGTAATCCACCTGAAAGGGATAGAGCGAGAGAATGAGAGAGGGAGAGCAGGAAAAGAGAGAGAAAGCTGAAGAGAGAGAGGAAGAAAATAGAGAGGGCAGAAAAAGGAGAGAAAGTGGCGAGCGAAACGGAGAGAGAGGGAAAAAGCGAAAGACAGGCAATGACAGGCAATGATAGGCAAAGTGACTTTAGAACTCCTTCATAGTAAGGTTCTCACTTGTAAAGGGGGGAGATGGAAAGAGACAACACCAATGCACACACCTTGCCTTCCCAGACAAAATTGTATCTTATTATTTTCCCCTTAATTTCCCAGTCAGATGGTATATGGGAGCCGTTGGCCCAAGATGGCCATTGTTTCTTCACTCTGCTAGGTCCACAGATGAGGGTGGCAAACAGAGTATTAGCTTCCCACTCAAAGGCTTTACCCTTATCCTTCAGGTTACTAATTCGACCCCCTGGCATCTGACCTGGGCCCTTCAGGCCTGTTTTTCAAGGCTTTGGGGCAGATTTAGAAAGAATTGGGGATAATGTGTCTTTAGTGTATTTAGGCTTGAACACATGTGCCCAAAAGCTGGTGGTCTATCAAACAGTGAGTGAGTAAGAGCCCTTATGTCTTGGAGCTCCCTTGATGGAGTTGTCGAGGTGATAGAGGGGGTCAGAGGGATTGACGAGAGAAGGAGGTGTAGTGTGTTTACCCGTTTCGAGGGCTAAGCTGTGGAAAGCTGGCACCCCGGTCATCTAGATCGCCGTGCCTGCAACGGTGTGTCTTCGAGTGGCAATTACGTAATGCAAAGAAGCACAGATATTCACAGAATATCAAGCAACTTGACCTATCCAAGACAACTAAACCGACTCATTGTATGATAAAATATCCATATATTTTTAAAATGTTTACATTTGTGAAAATATGTACATAAACTCAAATAAATTCACACTAAACAGATGCAGAATCAGAGTAGGAGATCGATCATTGAATTTGATAGGGATGATTTAATAGAGACTGAAATGTCAGTGAAGTATGCACTTCTCCAGGCCAATGAAGCCGATTGTCACCGGAATCTGGGTTATAAGTGTATTTTGTCCAGAAGATGGCGATAGTGGACTACATAAACCTTTACAATAGTTCACAAACTGTTCTCTTTCGATCACTGACATGGTCATGCATATGTTTTTATAGTTATTCTTGTTAGAAACATTTCAATTTGGCCATATCCATATAGGCCAATTTCCCCGAGTGTAAGGGGTTAATACTTATTGGCAGGATGTTGTTACCTCTTGAAGAAGAAACAGGAAGTTGATGCCTATGGCCTCAATGCTTGGATTTCTGGACCCTTTGCCAAGCTCACATGAAAAAATACTGTAGTGGATGATGGTAAAAAAATAGTATTTACTGTAGTATACTGTAATATTTACAGTTAATTATAGTATATATACTGCAGTAAATAAAACTGTAGCATATACTATAGTAATTAATGTATTGTTTTTGCAGTTTGTAATATACTGTAGTATTTACTGTAGTGTTTTTACAGACTGTAGTATTTACTGTAGTGTTTTTGGCAGACATCTGTAGTATTTACTATAGTGTTTTTGCTTTATTGCCTTTGACATAGAAGTATGGGCTTTATTGTTGAGGAAACTTACTGGAGAAGTACTAAAACATCATGTGTTCAATATACTGTAGGTAGGTAGGTAGGTAGGTAGGTAGGTAGGTAGGTAGGTAGGTAGGTAGGTAGGTAGGTAGGTAGGTAGGTGGGTGGGTAGGTGGGAAGGAAGGAAGGAAGGAAGGAAGGAAGGAAGGAAGGAAGGAAGGAAGGAAGGAAGGAAGGAAGGAAGGAAGGAAGGAAGGAAGGAAGGAAGGAAGGAAGGAAGGAAGGACTGGGGTCTGAACAAATAGATCAGAGATTCTGCTCTCTTCAATAACCTGTAGGGAACACAAAATGGTCTATAATTGGCATGTAGGTTTCTTACTTATGGGTGGCACAAATTGTCATATGGGCGAGGGGAATGTGCAGAGTACATGCTATATGCTATAGAATTTACTATAGTTCAAAATGTGTAGTGCTTTTGCAGACTGAAGTGTTTCTGTAGACATTACTACGACTATCTACACAGTGTTTTTTTTTGCGTATAACGCTGTCGTTTTTACAGTATACTACAACATTCTATAGTAAGTACTACACATTATCGAAGGATACTACAGTGAGTAGTATAGTATTCTACAGTATAATACAGTTTACTATAGAATTCTATAGTAAGTACTGTAGTATTCTATGGCAAACTGTGGAAGTAAACACATGGAAGCTCTAAGGCTTCCCTGTTTCCCACAGCAAGTATCAGTACATTGGTCCATTTATACTGTATCTCAGATCAAATTGTGAAAAAATTGTAACTCGGTTCATACCTTGGTCAAGTGCAATTTCTTTCTGTCTCCCAAGCTGTTTTTTTAGCCTAAATCTTCTCATTTAGATTTCCTAACTTAACTGGAATTGAAATACACCTCAATGGTGTATACACCCCAATGGTTTGACCCCAATGGTGTAGATAGCCAGCCGTATTTATTGCCAGTAGCATGGTAACATGTTAGACAAGTACTCACTATTTCACATAAATTCCATTATATTTAATGCATAGTCTTCATATCTTGTATAATTGTACATAGTCCTACTATGTTGATACATACTGTATGCTACTGAAATGTTGAAGGAAATAGTTCATTTGAACCCTGAAGGGTAAGAGACCCAGTAGTAAATATTCAAACCTATTGTAGGCTTCTCTTTACATATGGTGTGTGCCGTGAGCGACAGCTACAAGCCAGCATCTCCCCCTTTGAATATGCATTTCCCATTATATGCTCAGATGGTCTTAAAACAGATCGATTCATCTCAAGAGAGATGTTTAAGCAGAGGTGCACATTTGTGGATGCAAATTCATGGCGAATCTTCCTTTGATTATGCAAAGTGAGAGCCACCATACGCACGTCTTTCGGGGAGATGTTATACCAATGCAAATATGAAGGCCTGTTGCATTACGTGGTAATTAAGAGTTGGTGTTGTCGGGCCACTTGGTTATCTCCACTAGTGAATTGGCTTCGGAGCTTCATTGTGAATATTTAACGAGGGTAATGTGAAAGGGCTCATATTGGTTCTTGGTACACCATTGCTATCCCAATCATGTGAACCGTCACCCTTTTATACTGTCGAATAGGTGCTGTTATTGGTGGTGTGTATGTACGCCTTTGTATCTCCTTCCTGTTTTTAGGTGTGGTATTATGAAAGTTCAAGTTAAGAAGTAAAGATACTTTAAAGGTAAGGTATAAATAACATAATTCAGCATTGTACTAATCGGATTAATATATTTTAGAATATAAAAACCCAAGTGGCAGTGGGGACATTTATATACATTTCTACTTATTAAATTTATGGCTGTGTAAGATGCTCTATCCCCATTGCAGGCAAGGTAATAAGCCAAATGCAACCTTTTTGTCATCTGGTATCAAGTCATTTTTGCGTTGATAATGGCGCAATATGCATATTGCGGATAGATTGCATATTGGTTGGTCTTATTTAAGATCAGCTTCATGATGCGTATGAGCTTGAATCAATTGACATTGCGGAGTTTGGGAACATGCATTGGTGCTACGTTTAACCATTTGTTAGACCAGCCTAAGTAAACATTTCAAAGACATGAACATAGATTGAACATACACTGACTTCATAGAATTCGTATAACTTCATATTCCTCATCGTAACGTGATCCTTCTCGCCAAATAAAATGAAGCCAATGTGAAGTAGGCTTATGCAGAGTAGGTCTATATAAGGCTGTACTGTATGATACTACTAGCAGTGACAGAAATGAGCACTGTAAGCATACACACACACGCACGCCCACACACGCACGCGCACACACACGCACACGCATGCATGCACACAGGCTAATCTCAATTTTGACCAACTCTCTAAAATGGAGTGCCTATGGTAACGGAGATACGGCGGAATAGAAAGGATACTGAGTTTATCTGACAATAACTTGTTTATCTTTCGAAGCGCCTTAAGTAGATAGCCATCGAATAATCTCTATGACGATAGTAGCCCTAAGTGTTGCATGATTGCTTATCACCCACCTGGACTATATTGAACCAATTGCAGGGTAGATACTCAACTCAAAGTTGACAATGTTATAGCATCTACTGTAAACCTGATTGCTGGGTTTGTGACACTTGTGCAGACAGATACGCTTGTTGCTATCCATTGCAAGGGTGTTCTCTCTCTTTCGTCGTAATGAGCAATGAAATCTTCTCGTTTAGGAGATCATTCTAGTTGTACTTTTTACCAACATGTTATAGAATAACGTGCGGTGTCAATTATTTTCATTATAAATTGTGAGATGCAGTTACTTCTCTGCAAGTGGTTTACAAAATACCCCCCGGACCTCAGGTCATTTAATTGTCTTAGGTTTGATCGAACTCATTTGCGTCGTTCCTACGAGGCACGTTTCAAATGATGTTCTTTGTGTAATGTAGCTGTGTGTGAAGTATCCAACAGACACTAGAGACATGAACTACCATGATGTTGTTGTAGCAGGTGGAATCTTTGCTATCTTTTGGCCAGACCATACCCCTGGTATGCAATTGAACCAGTTTAGTTTATTTGTTAAGAAAAATAACAATATGCCAAATAGACCGAGGTGCAAAAGGTCACTTCCTCACACACTCTGACACACGTGCGGCTCTCACACACATGCGCAAGCTGCTTACGGCTGTGGTAATACAAGCTGCTTACGGCTGTGGCATGATTTCCCCTTGATGTGTACTCTTTGCCTTCACTGACATACAACTAAACCACTAACGACTGATGCCAAGACAGTCGTTGCTGAGAATAAAATAAACAGACATGACACCGTTGGCAGCATAACACTCCTTTGTTTGCACTCTTGGTTCATACGTTAATATTAATATCCCATGAACAATAGCGTGACAGACACCATTAAAAGACACCGGTTACTTAAAGTGTTATAACAGTGAATTTTGACAACTGCATGCTTTTTTCTTAAACAAAAAAATGTCTCAAGGCCTTTTTCCGAGACCCCTTTCTTTCGTTAAACTCTATGGAAAGGTATGGCTTCTCACTTTCCAATGTGGTCGGTGACATTGTGAGGTCATTACAGGCAGGTGAACAGGTCACTGTCAGACTCCGGTTTCCTATCATGCCACATACATCCAGTGTGGTCACATGATTTTTTTTTCTCCAATGGGCCTTCAGATCAGATGTTTGTATCTAATTAATCAGCCTTCCCCTTCGACGCCTTTTAGCATCTTTAAGCCCATATCTGATCTTTATCAAGATCTTTATCAAGATGATATGCATATTTTGTGAAAGAATAGAGAGGAACCTAAGATCTGAGAAAATGTTGTGTTGCAAAGATGGATACAGAAGATACAGTGTTGTCCACTCCATCGGTACAAGTCATCCACCGAACATACATCAGCCGTCATACAAAAGTCTACCTCTCACACACTCCCAGTGTCTAAAACAATTTCACAAAGCAAAACAGAAAAACAAAGAATGATGAAGGAAAGACACTGACAAAAAACACCTAGATGGTTTCAATCGTAAATTGAAGCCACCTCATTCTTCACAAGTACCAATACACTTCCTATTTATCAAGTAACACCTTTCAAGTAGATGTGCTTCCTTTATCTGGTATAAATGTAACTGTCCCTTTGATATGATTTTATATTTTTTATAATAAATATGGAGAATCAAGTGGGAGCCAAAGGAACATCAGGTGAAGGACACACTGACTGTTTGTCACCTTGGTAGGTAGTGCTTCCTTCTACAGTGCTCTAGAGATGGCACATCAAAGCAAAGGATTTGACATTTGCACGTTAGTAGTATTCTAAAGCACAAGCAGACAGCAGCCCGCCTTTTGTTCCTGCATGTTCCACACAACCCCAGCCTACCCTCCCACTTTCATTCCTCCACCCACCCATTTATCGGCCCATTTATCGGCATCACCCATACATCTCTCCATCCATTCCTGGATAATTCTCCCCATCTCCTCAGTCATTGTTCACCGCGACTCGAGTACATCCTCTTCTTTCTTTCTTTCTTTCTTTCTTTCTTTCTTTCTTTCTTTCTTTCTTTCTTTTCCTCCCCAAAACGCGTCTACTGGGTCTTCCTCGCGGCTGCGGCGGCTTCTGCTTTAGCTGCGGCGGCCTTCTTGGTCTTGTCAATGTAGGCCTCGTGGAAGAACTGGCAGAAGAGCACAAAGTAGCTGAGGTACATGAGCGAGGACCACACAATGTTCTGCACGTGCGACGGGCACTCCTGACCCTGCTGCATCCACGAGTACACCAGGTAGTTCACCACGCAGCCCACCAGCATCTGGGTGATCTGCGTGAGCGTGATGAACATGGCGAATTTCCTTGAGACCTTGAAGCCGACCGCCCTCAGGGCGTAGTAGGAGTACATGACGGCGTGGACCAGGTAGTTCATGGTCATGAACCAGCCGCCGCCGGCCACCATGTCCTTGTAAGAGTACCAGGAGTACAGCAGAACGGTCATGTGATGGTACCAGTGGAGAAAGATGAGCTTCTGCTTCCGCAGCACGATGAACAGGGTGTCACCTGCATGGTGGGTGTGAAGAGAGAGAGAGAGAGAGAGAGAGAGAGAGAGAGATGGAATATAGAGGGAAGGAACAGAGAAAGTATACAAAAAGTGAGAGACAGAGACATTGAGAAAGAGTTAGAAAAGGGGAAGGAAATTGACATTTCACAGTTACAAATTGAAAGGTACAAAAGCTCAGACCTTCCATTTCAGGTAACACTTATTACTAGCACTGAGTTCTACTTCGGTGTTATCTTCTAATACCCATGTTCTTGGCACATCAATGTTGTAAGATCATGATGACAACATTTAGGCGTGATAAGACGAAGTGAGGACTCAAATAAATCTTTACTGTGCTCTACAACTTGGCTTTATATTTGTCTTCATAAGTGAATACTGTATCTCTGGTCCTGTTTAATACATCTAGGTCCGAATTTAATAACAGATGAAATGCTCTGTGGGTTCACTCACAATCTTTATGCTGTAGGTGTACTTTCACGTCAAAATATAATAACAATGTCTGCGAACAGATCCGTCTCCAGGGTTTATCGGTTTGAAAGGTTTGGGGAAGAAAATTAAACTTTGCTCTGCGAAACGGGGCCCACCATTCCTGACTAATTGGTGAACCCACTGCTTGAAAGTGGAAAACTACCAGAGGATTCAGAGTTAGCTCTGTGCCCCCGTCTGTGTGTGTGAGAGCGTGTGTTTGTACAGCATCTCTCTCTCTGCTCTCTCTCTCTCTCTCTGCTCTCTTTCTCTCTCTGCTCTCTCTCTCTCTCTGCTCTCTTTCTCTCTCTGCTCTTTCTCTCTCTGCTCTCTCTCTCACTCTCTCTCTCTGCCTCCCATATGCCTCTGTGACAGCAAGCAGTGATTTGGCTAAGTGGCTGCTATGTTCCATTTGCAGGCCTCAATGTGCTGGTCAACCAACCAAAGCTCTAGAACCAAGTTAAGGGTAGGGGCTTCTATCCCCCTCCATGTGCCCCTGAGAGGGAGCTCCTGCTATGGGCTCGTACTCAGAGCTGACAGGGTGTGGAGCCCCAGTGACCGCAAGACTGGGCAAATACAAAAGGGCTACACAGGAAGAAAATGTATTCCCAGACAGTCTTTGGGGACGAGTGAAAGGTCATCCAAACTTGCCCCCGTTGGGGTGAGAGGGCACGCCTGTCGCTGAGGCAATTGAGGACAGAAAAGATCATCGAAGACGTCATTTGTTTCTTGTGCTACTGTGTGTGAAATGTCTGACATGACAGCATTTTCATGCCTACAGATCCGTGTGCCGATCCTCAGGTGGGTTATTTCAGCCACATGGGGGCAGAGATATTTCATGTAAATTATTAACATATTTTCACGTCTAATACCACAAACCACAATGGACACAAACAGGCATTCACATGTAAAACACTTTATTACAGATAATGGTAGTAGTAGTAGTAGTATACTAGTAGTAGTAGTAGTATACTAGTAGTAGTAGTAGTAGAAGTCAGTCATCTTACCCAATTCGGGTGCTTTACTGAGCACAAAGGCGTAGGCCCAGAACTTGCTGACCGGCCCGTTGTAGAAGCTCTGATCACACACTGACTGCTTGAGCCCTTTAGTCATCAGAATGTATGTCATGTAACTCCCAGTGCGGACAGCACCAAATATACTGGACAAGAGAGAGACAGACAGAAAAAACAGTTAGCAGAATACACTAAGTCAAGCCCAAGAATCCTGGAATACGGTCACTCCTGCTACAGCAAAGTTTGTACAGCATCGTTGTTTACACAACTACTGCCTATGCACACACGTGAACATTTTACAGCACGAGGACTTCTACACAGTGAGTGAGTTCTTTACTCAAAACTATCCGGAACATAACTTTAAAATTGACCCGATAGTTATATATAGCTATTTAATGCTATACAACATGCTTACAGCATGTGCATTGACTGTGTTACGTACGTTCCCCAATAAGAAACCAAAAATCATCACTCAACAGAAATAGGGAACTAACAAATGACCCAACTGACAACCAGAACGAAACAGGTGAGGTTTTAAAATGGGTTCTAAAAGGCATCACTAGGGGTACTTACTGACTGGGTGCTTGCCAAGACAACTCAAGTAAGGTCCTAACAAACACTCACCATGGACGTCCACTAGATTTGCCTGACATCAGACAAACTAATGGAAAGGAAAGCCCACAACAACTTAGGTAAGGGAGTGCAAATAAACGTGGAGCAAACCAAACAGGGGAGACACGAGATAAAAACTTAAAGAGGAAGAGCTAAACAGCGGTGTCGCTCTTCCGACATCGCTCATGCCAAGTTGAGAACTCCGCCAGCCACTCTGCAAACACAGGTGAAACTACCTACTTACTAATGAAACTACCTCTACCGACTAATGAGGCGACAGGTGCAACACATCCTGACCAATGAGGACAATTCAAATCAGGGCAAGCCACACCCAAACAGAGCCAACCCTCAAAATTGAAATCCAGCAACAACAATAAAACGAAAGCCCATAACAACTGGACCGGTGTTGAAAATATCTGTTGCCTCTTACCTGAATACTGCGAGAGTGAGGGACCACAGTGCCAACGGTTTCCTCAGCTCAAACTTCTCCCTTCGTTTCATCACACGGCGACCGCCTAGTATGAAGGCAGCATAGAGGGCTGAGAAGAGGAACGACTTCTTCCTGTAAAGGATGGAGTTTTGTGAACATTACACATTCGGCACTCACTGCCACCTGTGGTAAATATTTTCAGAACTCTATGTCTTGAACTGCATTGTTGGTTAAGGGCTTGTAAGTAAGCATTTCACGGTAAGGCCTACACCTGTTGTATTCGGCGAACGTGACGAATAAAATGTGATTTGATGAGATTTTGGGGGGAAAACCCTAGGCCTTGCAAACAAACGTAAATGGCAATAACTCCCCTTCTCCATTCTGTACCATCAGCTTCGTATGGTGGCAACAGCACTGTTTATTGCTCTGTTCAGCTGACGAGGTCTACAAGAACCAGGAGATAAGTGCACTATTTTGCGTAGCTTCCCTGTGAAAAATGGTTGAAGAGAAGAAAAAGGAGAAAGCTCATTTAGGGTAATTATGATCAAAGTTTAGATTGAGGAAGAAAATGTGGCTTGTCATTATGCTTGAGTTCTCTAACTATGATAGCAAAGGCGTCGCCTCTCAGCCTATCTGCCATCCCCCCAGGCAGATTGGAGTGGTTTTTGGAGTTGTCAATTCAATGCAGGAGAGATATGACCTAAAAAGTCCACTCTCACCACCTTCTTTGCTCTGCCCATCCTTATAACACAAGTTCAACACAAGTTCCCAGAACCAATTCCCAGAAGCATTATAACCACGAACATTATAACCACGAACATCCTCTTTCCATGAAACAGATGTACATTTAGGAAGTAGATGGGAAGTTTACCTTTGCGCACTAGCTTTTATGGATTTATGGATAGATCCATTTGCTTTGAAGGGAAGGAAGAACTGTTTCCTGACCAACAAAAAAAGGCTCTGTAAACAAAATAAACTTTTTTTAACCTTTATTTAACTACGCAAGTCAGTTAAGAACAAATTCTTATTTTCAATGACAGCCTAGGAACAGTGGGTTAACTGCCTGTTCAGGGTCAGAACAACTGATTTGTACCTTGTCAGCTCAGGGATTTGAACTTGCAACATTTCAGTTATTAGTCCAACACTAGAACCACTAGGCTACCCTGCCGCCCCAACCTAACGCTATAGAAATGTAATAGATCCTAACTTCCTATAGGGACACTCCCTAACTAGCCTGTGTTGACCATGTGAATAATGTAATACTGCCAGCATTACTGTAACACTTCTGAACAATCTTACATCAAAACAATATCCTGAAAGGACATTATTGTTATTGACGACATGTCACTCTTTGTGCAAAATGCAAAAAAATGAAAGCTTCCAGGCTTGATAACTGATTGAACAAAGGACAAAGCAGTGCAGTTAAAGTCCAAAGGAATCTGCTTTCACACAATGAGCGCAGAATGTCTTCGTTGTTTCGATGTAAATAAACAAGGGTGAAGAACGGAGCGACTCAGAGTAAGCATCCTACTTAGAGAGGCAGAGCCTATTCTAGATTAGCAACAATCCCCACATTCCTCACACACTGGCTTCAGACTTTAAAAAAAGGTTAAAGGTCACAATGATAAATGGCCTTCAGTGTGATTCCTCATAACAGTATGAAGCTTCAGAGATGTGGATACTAGGAGGTAGAGGACCAAATACCCTTTTCACACTATCACACCAAACTCAAACCAAACTCTGCTGGTTCGGTTATTTCCTTCTCACATTGTCCAATCCAGCACAGTTCCTAGAAACCAGGTACCCAGGTCAGCTCAGTACAGCTTGGTTTGGTTCAGTTCGGTTTGTCTCAGTAGTGTGAAAAGCCCTACAGAGTACGGTCTGAATGAGGTACAATAAGGAGGTATTGCGAATCGGAAAAACCCACAAATATCAGAGAAAACCTGAGGCACGGTCAAAGTCTACAAAGTCTCTCTCCTTGCTTGATCAGGTCAGCTGTGGCCAAGCTATGCCTCCAGGAATGGAAATTAATTTGAGATGTCAGTGTGAATTCACATCATGCCTCCACGACTCGTAGTAGCTGCAAGTGGCAAGGGCATTCAAGCCAGAGCTTCCATCAGGGCTGAATGTGTCTCTTACTGCCTGTCTATACCTCGGTCAGAGTACATTGAAGATTGCCCGATATGCTTATCACTGGTCAGTTTAGCATTTTCATCATGGTTATGATTGGGGGAGTATAAGCTGATCCTAGATCTGTGCCTCTAAGCAAATTACAACAGAGCAGCTCTGTCAGGGGATATGCAAATGCTGTCAGGAATATGCAATCATCTCTGAATGACAACATCAGAGAAGGTGTACTAATCCATCTTCACCTGAAACAAGATTTATGCACTGCACTTCAAACAATTCCCAAAAATGTGACTTTCTTGGCACTGAACTCATTTCTTCATGACTGATTTATTTGTACTCTACTCCTTTCTGACAATATTGAACAACAAAGCGACATGAGACAGGATGTATTTAGATGAAAACTCGTAAAACAACAAAAAAAGTGTCTGCTTACATGTAAATGCAATGCTATTTGGAAATCCCAAATGACAGGAAACTGTACACCATAAAAGCTGTTCCTGACTAATAGTGATGGCACAAACCACTGGGCAAAAACTGGTGGAATCAACGTTGTTTCACACATCATTTGAAAAATGTAAATGTTACGTAATGACGCTGAATCGACGTGGAAAACTGATCCGATTTTTAAAAGTCATAAACGTAAGGGATTTTTTTTTTTTTTACATCCAACTTTTATCTTAAATCCAATGACATTGTGAAATGTTTTGTTAATTTAACATTGAATTTCCATTAGCTGACAACTCAACCAGTGGTAGACATTTTTCTTCATTAGTATATTGCACCTCTCACATCCCTGAGAACTATCCAACAGAGCTTCTCTTTTTGCCAGTCATCATCAGAGTCCATGGAGAGCCAGCCAGCTCCCATGCATTCCCTTATCGCTGGGTGTGACTTGCTGGGCGGTAGCCGAGTCTGTGTATCAAAGCCACTGCTGGAGCAAAGACAACATTAGGGGCTCATCTAATGCATTTCTGATAGAGCGAGCAAAGCAGTGGTGGGGATAGCATTCTGTCGTATGTCAGCATCATGCATCGGGTCATCCTGTCAAACAGAGCTTGCAAGTGGCGTGAACTAATATATATATATAAAATAAAAATGTTGATGACTTTAATATTTAGGTCATATTAGAACTAATGACTGAACCTGCTTTTAATCATAATGTAGGATCGCACAACACTGTATCATAACGACAACCACATGCTGCAACTCTGTGCATTTACTTGTGGAATAATATGTCCACTGGTTTGGGGCTTTATTGAAAAATCGGTGCAATAATGATCTTGCTCTGCGAATATATAAACAGTATAAGAGGCCTTTTTTCAGAGCGAGAGACCAGCGAAAGTGTGAACAGATTTCAAAACAAATCTTAACTGAAGGCATAAATCACACCTAAGCGAGAGACTAGGGAAAGTGTGAACAGATTTCAAAACAAATCTTAACTGAAGGCATAAATCACACCTGAGCGAGAGACCAGCGAAAGTGTGAACAGATTTCAAAACAAATCTTAACTGAAGGCATAAATCACACCTGAGCGAGAGACCAGGGAAAGTGTGAACAGATTTCGAAACAAATCTTAACTGAAGACATAAATCACACCTGAGCAAGATACTGCACAATGGCAGGAACTATTTGGCTCAATTTCTATAATACAAAGGAGTCTTTGTATTATGGGCAAGATCTGCACACACGGGCAAGATCTGCACATACGGGCAAGATCTGCACACACCTTCCAAAGCAGTTCACAATAAGTGGCCCTTCCCCTCCCCCTAGCTGTGTTGGTCAAAGCTGCTAGCTAACCTGCTGTGTAACTTAGATCTGTATTAGCTGGAGCAGGAGATTTCTCCCCTTACGTAACACTGACTTTGCAGTGTGAGGATGAGTGTGTGTGTGTGTGTGTGTGTGTGTGTGTGTGTGTGTGTGTGTGTGTGTGTGTGTGTGTGTGTGTGTGTGTGTGTGTGTGTGTGTGTGTGTGTGTGTGTGTGTGTGTGTGTGTGTGTGTGTGTGTGTGTGTTCAGTCTTGGAGCTGTCCTCACAGTAAGGTGGCTAAGTTTAGGGTGAACTACCTTGACCCCTGGCTATCTTTGATCGTTTGTAGGTTGGACAGTAGCAGAGGAATCAGTAGTGGTGTCAAGTCAGATCCCTGAGGTACGCCAAACTTTCGGTTCCATAAACAAACTGATACATAAGGCCAAGCAATAAATAAGTCCTGAATATTACAGATTCAGTATTTCTTGCATCGAATAACACCGAACCTTGTCTCCAGGCTCGAATTTCTGGCCCATAGAACCTGGTAACAGTGTGGGACTGTTTGGAACTTTGTGGGTGTGGATTTACTGAGTGACTTGCTAATCTATTTGTATTCTGAGAAAATCACAGGACTATGAGGTGTGGCTCTAAATCGAGGCGGGAGAGAGTCGTCATTAATCAACACAGACACAAAGTCATAAACCCTGCCTATTTCTACAATTTCTCTTCATAAAATCTGATTTTAAACATAACCTTAACCATACTACTAACCTGATGCTTATACCTAAGTTAAGCTTAAATTAACCCATTTTAGATTTGTGGCTATGGAAGCTAGTGGAAACCGAGAGGGAGCGAACCTCCGACAGTTGTATTAGATTATGAAAATCACTTTAGCCATATTATTTTGGGTGAGCCCTATTGATTCTGAGTTCAGGCATATAATGTTGATATTGTATGTGAAATCTAATTCTAAGATGCGTACTTTCAGATTTTCCGAACTCACTTCCTTGCTTAAATTACTTGCACTGCTTGTGCTTTGAAGTCTACAAAGTAGGGGGAAGGTTCTAAAGGTTGCGCTAAATAATGATAGACTGAGAGATCATCCAGTTGTTGCCGTTCCTGCCATAGACTCCCATTCAAGTTCCATTCAGGGGCGTTGTGAAACCAGACAGGTTGACAGAGAGAGAGCCATCTGTTGGATGAGATTATACAAAACCTAACACTAAAAAGTGATACTTCATGTATACGGCAGTGTATTTAATGAAAATGGGAAGAAGAATGAGTTATACGATTAAAAAATTATACGATTATTTAAAGTTGCACTACGCCGAAATCGCTCCACTATTTCCTAGTTGCTGAAACTCGAATAGTTCACCTCATTTCAGTTTATGTGACAAAATAAGATGGTACAATGATTCTCTACCTAAACTGCTGTGAAATAAATAATATACTCTACCGTTCAAAAGTTTGGGGTCACTTAGAAATGTCCTTGTTTTGGCCCATTATCAGCAACCATCACTCCTGTGTTCCAATGGCACGTCATGGTAGCTAATCCAAGTTTCTCATTTTAAAAAGGCTTTGCAGTGTGAGGATGGCCATTTAGAGCCTGTAACGAACCCACAAATGCTAATACTCCAGATACTAAAATAGTCTAAATAAGGACAGTTTTATTTCTTTTTTAATCAGAACAACAGTTTTCAACTGTGGTAACATAATTGCAAAAGGGTTTTCTAATGATCAATTAGCCTTTTAAAATTATAAATTTAGATTAGCTACCACAATGTGCCATTGGAACACAGGAGTGATGGTTGCTGATAATGGGCCTCTGAACGCCTATATAGATATTCCATTAAAATCTGACTTTTCCCGCTACAATGATCATTCACAACATTAACAATGTCTACACTGTATTTCTGATCAATTTCAATAAACAAAATGGTTGTTTCAGCTGTTTGAAGCTGGTGTACAAAACCGAAAATAAAAGCTGCAAAAACAAAACTTAAGAATGGGAAGCATAGAAATAGTGCACATAGATCTACCGCTTCTTAGACTTGTATTCAAGTAGAATGATAGATTTATAACTAACATTTGGTTAGGTTGCCCCCAAAGGTTACATATTGCCACTTTAACATTTACACTGTTAGTTTCACTGCCTATTTCTGTTGAGCTGATAATAATTGTACAACAAGGCAAATTATTTACTTTGGCTCTGGCAAATAATAGTTTCAGCTTGTTAAGGGATTAAAGTGTAATGGTGAGTGACTGGTTTATTTATAGTAGGAAGAGAATGAACGTTCTGCAAAGGTTTGAATTAGACCTATTCCCCCATTTTGCTTTGCAAAGGTTTTAATGAGACCTATTGCCATTGTGCCAGATGTAGATCACTAGGGAATAGAAGGATGCATGGTAAGTGGTGCAAATTAGATGTACATTGCACCTCATGGCCACTTGCACAAATGCAAAAACACATTTAATGTGACACACTGTTGGAATGAAAAGGGCTATGCCTCTGCTAAAGCTGTTTGGTGAAATTGACTTGATGATGGAATGACTGCTCTTTCCTCTGTTAGCATCTCAACTCTCAGCTGGGACTGTGACGAGATGGCAGAGTCAAATTTGAGAGAGGGTTTTTCTCTTGAGAAACGTTCACCCAATATCTTCATCTCTGTCTCCCCAATTCAGATGAGCTGCTGGGTGAATCAACGTCAAGTCAGAGGTGTGCTCTGGGTCGACGCAGTCAGCAGCAATCATCATCTTTGCAGCCTGTCCTTCTGGGAAAAGCAGCATGCAAAACATTACTCCCAGGAGTCGATACCATAACTCATTGGAGACCAGCTAGCTGGCCTAACCTTAGAGAAAGGTAAAATTCTAACCTTTGTCAGAGAGTCACAATCATTGATGATGTAGTATTAGCTACCGAGGGGAGAGGAGGCCGAATTAGCACATAATGTTCTGAAAACCATATGATAGAGCTTGGTGAGAGAGTGGTAGTCCTGTAGTTATTTTGCATACAACCTTCCCACAACTTTCCGGGAATGGTGCAGGATAGTTGCTTAGCTTTGGAACATTCTCAGCACATTTAAGGAACTTCACAAAAATGTTCTAAGAACGTTCTAGGAACGTTCTCCAACTGGTTTGACATTGGGAATGTTCTCAAATTGTTCTAAGAATGTCAAGAAACAAAGATTTTCTGTTGGAATTTCAGTACTCCAGCATAACATTTCCTACAGGTTTCCTCATGGTTCTATTTAAAGTAATGTTCTCAAATTTGTCAGAGAACGTCAAGAAACAATGTTCTTCTGTGGGAATTTCAGTACTTCCACAGAACATTCCATACAAGTTCCAATGTGGTTCTGATTAATGTCATATTTTTACTACGTTCTGGGAATATTAAAACAATTGTCTGACTGAAGCACAGTTCTCAGAACATTCAGAGAATATATGGTTTCTCTTTAATGTCAGTTCCTGGCAATATTCTGAGAATGTTCTAAAAAAAATGTAAATCTACACATTAACATCAATAAGCTTTATATTCCGTTCTCAGGACATGACGAAAACATTCCATAAAAATCATAAGGAAACGTTAGCAACGTTCAGACCATGTTTCTAAGAATGTTGTTTGAAAACATATAGTACATTCCGTTCTCAGCGTCAACCAAACTCGCTTCAGGTGTGTTGGCCATGCCCACCTATTGGCCACACCTGACCTTAATGAGTGCGTGTTTCCTTTGAAATAGGGTCTGTTTGAATAGACTAAAATTAACAACTTTGTATGCGTAAAAATACATGACATGCCTGTTCCATCCTGGAGTTGCAATGGACTAATTCCCGGGATAGAGAACAGAAGATCATACATTTTAATCTCACTGATGCCGAGTCACAATATATATATATATATATGTTCATTACTAATGCCAAAACAAATTCATGTCCATGTTGTTCTACTGTATCTGTGCTTGGAGTTCAGAAAAGTTAATCCCAAGTAAGATAGCAAATAACATTTAAATGTAGTTCTTACAGTGTTAAGAAAACTTTAAATAATAACCATAACAAAACGATCACAACATTTAGAGAATGTTCTTAGGATGTTATTTAATAACCTTAAAATAACCTATATTTTCCGATCTCAGAGCGTTAATAAAACCTCACAGGAAAACTTTAAGGGAATCAGAGTAAAATGTTCTCAGAACCTCCCTGCAGCCTAAAAATATACATTCCCAGAACAGGCAACATTTTCACATCTGTTCAGTTTTACCGGTCAGTAAACTTATGGCTTTGCTCTCACAACAAATATGAAAACAAAAACACATGTTCCCACAACTTCCAAGGATCTAAATGTGCTAGCTGGGAGGTTCCTTAAGAAATTAGAATGTGATGGCAAGATTATGCTGGGTAACTGAGGACCAAAGACGTCGGCTGAATTCCAAAAGGAAGCATTGCCTGTTCCCTCTAGGAACTCCTGTAGATCTGAAACAATTGGACAGATAGGCTGGATGGAATTTGCATCGTATTGCTTATCAGAAGGCAAGTTGACGCATATTGCTTACACCTATAGTTTCCAATCCGTTCAAATGTATGTTCCTAGGAGGTAGGGGTCCCTTCCTAATGAACCCATTGGGAGTGCATTTTCCAACCAGTGATTAGAGCTCTAGGAATCCATAACAAAAGGCTGCAAATGTTCTTGGCAGCTGAACAAAAATTTAATAAGCAGACAAGTTGGACTGGATCAGTAACATGAGTAACATGAGACTGCAGGGGGAACAGTAATCTTCCTAAGACCTACAAGTCTGTTTTCGTTAATGGGCACATCCTCAACAGTACAGCATACAGACAATACCATTTGTCTTGCACATTTGAACCTCAACTAACTTTTAATCAGAGCAACAAATCTATCATCATAATGCTCTGACAGAACCATCCAATATTTGAACAAAGAGCACAATAAATACTTTATGTCCACGGCACAAGCTAACATAGTATCCCATCATGCTTTGTTGGGGTCTACAGCACTTCCTTCAGAATTGCACAAAACAACTGATTCTACAATGACATGCATTCACCCAAGAGGATGGTATCCAATTGCTTGGAAGCCCATTGAGGGTTTCAACGACTGAATACACTACACAACATAAGCAACCATCACTGACGCTGAGCAATTGGGACATCTGTGGGGAACTGAGAACTGAGAGTGAGAATGACTCAGCAGGTAAATGGAATATATGTGTATTTCAGTGGCAGGCAGCCACAGTGTGCTGGACATTGAGACCAGCCTTCATCTTAATTGCAGGCAGATAGCCAGCTGTGAGCTGATCTGTAAGGTTGTTGTTTGGACACTTGCTGGCACAGAGCCGTACACTCATGTTTACAATTATGCTTATCCTATTGCAATTGAACGGTGATCTCGTGAAAAAAATCTGTTTAATGTCATCATCTAAATGTCACAGTGGCAATTTGTTGGCTCACTGCAAGAGAAAACGTTCCTTAATCCACGAAATGTCTATATACTGTATTCCTGAGAAAGAATTATGCAAACAAAATATGACACCAGGGGCAGTTTACTTAGCCGGCCCAGAAGCCGTTGTAGTGATGCAAGCCTGGATTGGCCAGACGCCATTTTCAGAGATGCTGAGTCAACCATTACTCTTCTCTCCTGTTTGTATAATTGAGCACCCAAATAGTTGAGAGGCAGCAGAGAACAACCCTTGTTACAACAATGAGGCAAGGTTTGCATTAGCCTGATTGTTCGCAGTTGTTCACAAAAGAGCTTATCATCTGTCCTCACTTTCCCCAGGGGTTTTGTTCTCGCTGGACTCAGGTGCACTTTCCATAAGTCTATATTAGTACTGGCTGCTACAGAGTCCATCCCTGCAACCATTTCATCACACAGTAGTCAATAGCCAGCTACTACAGTAGCCAAGCAGCCTACCATTAAACATTTCCTCTTTCCCATTGGTGTTTGGTAGGCCTCAACATACCGTGGCCCATTCAAGAAATGTGATGCGAGAGAGGGGTTTTTTTCCCACATAGTGAGAACACATTTCAATTACAGTGCCACAGAGTTTGAAAGTGTTGTTTTGAAGAGAACATGGATCAGAGCGTGTAATTAAGGTATTTGGTTTGATTGAATAGGGCCCCAAAGATTGACGGCAGTTCAAATGTGCCAAAAAATCTATGACACATGAAGCAATGCATTGCTATTGTATCTGTATGGCAGAGAAAGAAACAGGTTGGTTAACATTAAATGCTTATTTTCCTCTCTATGAGTTTATGTTGAAGGGCTGCAACTATTTACAACCACTTTTCCTACTCTAAAATCTCTCTCAAACCATGTTACATGTTCATAAACCTATTGTAGGCCTCTTTCTATTTAATTTTCTATGGGTGAATATGACTAACCACTCATGAATGATTATTTCCTCTTAGAACCATGCAATATGGTCTTGCCAGAGCAGACATCCCTGCTCCAAGGCTTCCCAGAAGAGTCGGCACAGATCAACTGCGATGTGATTGGCTAGCACTCTGTCAGCAGACATCATTCTATTGGTCAGTTGGTAGTACCAACTCATGGACAGCTCCTGCACAAATGTTTACACTATTGGTCAGTTGGTAGTACCAACTCATGGACAACTCCTGCACAAATGTTTCCACAAGGATCACATTTGGACTCACCCAGGAACATTTCCATTTTAAATTAAGTGTTTCATTGCAACATAAATGTTTCTACTATAACAAATTACCACACTTATTTGAGCTACTTTATACTTGTGTAGCCTACCCATAAACCAGCATGTGGCATTCGTGTCGGTTGCTGCTGTTGCTACGTTACAACTTTGATTTCTCCCTGTCCATTGAAGGTTTTTCAAACGGTATAAATACTATGAGCATCTGTTTGAAAGTCAATTTATAACCCATGCTAGCCCATTAAACTCAACTCCGCGATTTACTATGGAGTTGAACAACATAAAACACGACTGATTTCAGGACCCAAAGACCAGCAATTACACACAACATTGTTGTGTAATTGCGGGCTATTCTTTCGGTGCTGAAAAGGTTTGAATAAAACGCTCCAGTCCGCCCACACTAGTCGCCACTCAACTCCATCATAAATTGTGGAGCTGAGTTTATTCGGCTAAACCAAAGCATGAGTGGTAACCTCTTACAGGCTACAACACTGGTAAACTCACGAATTGACTCACGAATTGGACACTGGTGGCTATAAAAATGATCAATAAGCATAATGGGGATTTATTTCCTGAAGTCACTTACCAATATTAAGAGGGTGGTGTGATTGCAGATTGAGCATAACCTGCTTATAAGATAAGAGATAAGATCTTAAACCATTTTTGGTGAGCATATGTCCAGAACATGAACATATATAGCCGATCCAGGCAGTGCCATTATCTTTCATGTTTGGCTATAATTTGATCACATTTTTTTGGGGAACGTGGTTGTAATGGTGAGCATCATAGACGTATCGCTCTGTTTCAAAGAATTAACACGTTTGTTTAGTTATTCTGACCGTTTGGAGAAACTTGCCTACCGACTCCAAGCCGGAGCGCGACGGACGGTAGGCTAAATATAATAGTAATAAACTCACCGTCTACCGCTGTCAGTACCCCGCCTACCAAATTCGGGTTTATTTCATTCATAGCCTGCCAGTTGTCACACGAGCTACAGTATTGGGCAGCAGTGAACGTAAGATGCCTAAAAGCCTAAAATAAACACACTACTTCTCTTCACTGACAAATCACTGAGAGTCTCATCAGAAGATGCTATGATCAGTCAGTTCCCTGACACCAAGGGACCCTTCCTTGATTCATTGTAACTAATGCACAGCAGGCATATATGCATCATAGCAATGCTGTGAATATGGTAAACTACTGTGTGCGGACGATACTCTAACTTCATAGGAGCTTTTATTATAGGATAGCCTATAAGCAGACCATAAACTATTTGCAAACTTGAAGTTAGCAGCATCCAGAAAGATAGGCTATATTATTCTTATTAATGAAATTCCTGTTTCTATTTATAAGATTATGAGGATATTATGCTACATATAAACCAACAATCATTCCAACATCAATAGGATATTTCATATAGCCTACCAGTTTTCTTGCATCCATCGTATGGCTTCGTCCTCGTTGAACTGTTTCTCAAATTCGTACTCTTGCAGAGCCAACACCGACATGTTCTCTGTGATCTTTCCTATAAACGGAGACAAATGTATATTCTGACGATGTGTTATATTCAACTGAATTATCTCTATCTCAGCAACACCCCTTTTCTCGCATTGCTCTTGCCACTGCGAGAAACTCCCAACTTAATGTGAATGTTCGGCTATATGCCTTCCACCTAGAGCCGGCATACGCCCTCTCCACCAAGGAGTTGGATTCAAGGTCCTAAAGCCCGTTGGAAGTATATATTCTCCAAGTACAGTAGATCGTCACTGTAAGGGCTATGCTGTCAGTCACTGAGACTGCACATGCTTTCTACAGCCTATTGGGAAATGTGAAATAAGTCTTCACATGAATCCAAGTTTCCATTCCTTCTAATAGTGCATCAACATTTGGTAACACTTCATTTGCTGCATTAGAGCACATTCCTAATGCTTTATAAGCCATGAATAACAGGTGCTAATAACACTGCATATAAACGTACATTACAACATCCAAAGAGCATTATTGCCAGTAAATTATAACAGTTTGCTTCATAAGGTATTACGCCTGGCCGTAAATGTGGATATTATAATACCCTGAATGAAATGCTCCACAGGGGTGTAACGACATCAGAATGCACACATGAGTTCTGTATTTTTGCAAGGTTTGCAACATATAATGCCAGTGTTATACTGCCCTGTATGGAATGCTCCATAGGGATGTAACGACTTCACCAGTCCATGCAGGAACTCCGTATTCAGGTTCGGTCACCAAGGCAGAGTGTGGATGAGACCAATACCACTTAATGAGCACATGCATATTATGCCATCATAAGTGGTACAGTCTCATTCCACCTTACAGACGCAACTCTGCCTTGAGGGCCAAACCTGAATAAGGAACTCCTGCATGGATTCCCAAGACGTTACACCCTTGTGGATAATTTCACACGGGGGATTTTAACACTCGCTTCATAAGGCATTATATACGTTGTCGGTTCTATTCTGCTCCTGGATGTCCCCTGAATTCGCTACATGAGTTGGAGTTATGTCCTATTAGCAGTGTGGTAGGCTGTGGAAAGAAGGCAGAAGGTTGCTGGAGTATCATTATGCATTGCTCCATCGGATTGCACCTGCGTATGTTCGCAGTGGGCTGAACTTCTCTGAACTCGTGCAATCAAAGAGCGATGTTTCCCAAGACAAGAGTTGGCAGATCACCAGAGAGCAGCCTAATCAGAGTGTACCCTGGCAGCTATTATCTTGCCAATAAGTGGGCATGATTCTTTGGCCGGACTGGGTTGAACTTTAGCCTGGAAATAGGCCTGTCAATGTATTATCAGTTCCTATTGTAATACATTGATACTCACTCTTGATTTTCTTTCTTGAAGTGTAGCTTCACCCTTCACCAACCATATGAAAAGAAACACACACACAGACAGAGACACACATTCAGACATGTGGACTGAGCTTGAGTTGTCTACAGTACCTTTGACTTGATGATGTGACTGAATGTTTGCATTCGGACTTACCTCATCCAGTCATCCAATATGGAGTGGACTCCCACAACCTTGTCCTAGATTTGACAGGGAGAGGAAATATCACCTGATGTAGAAATAAATACTTTCATCATCAGTGTGTGATACAGAAGTACTATTTCTGTCTGCACATGTTGCATTACCGTGTCTGTGTAACTGAGGTGGTATGGTGAACCAAGCTCGCCTGATGAGTAACCTCACCTGAGAGTTGAAGACTTGCATTAGCTTCCTGAGCTATGGGGCTGACACAGTTTTGTGATCCGTATGATCCGTACTATATCCTGGGATTCAGCGTGGTGTACAAATGCGCCTTCCCGTAACTGTGAAAATTGTCATTGTAAGTTTGAAGGATAGATGCGACCACAGGTGCCAGAGCTAAACCGTACTCTTTTAATCCTAACGTCAACTGAACAATACAGATCCTGGAGGGCAGGGTATAACATAACCCCAGGGTCAAACACTGTAACAATAACATAGCTTTTCTACTGTACAGCAGGCTGAGGCAGAGGGGGCAGAGCCGCTGAGGCGTCCAGCCAGGCGGCTGGTAGTGCTGCAGGGTTGGGCTTGTTAACCCCTGGGCCGGGAGGTGTTTGCACTTTGTGAAGACTGCTAGCATGTTAGCGTGAACCGTCTGAGAGATGGAATGTGACTGGTACAAGCTGCCGTCTCACCTGAACAGGGTTTGACCAGAAGGACTGGAGCTTGTTGATGAGGTTGGGCCATCTGATCCGGACCCGGTCAGAGGCGGCTATGACTGGTGGCCTAACCCACCGTGTTTTGTGAAAACGGTCTTTCATCCATTGCTGGTGGGCCGCAACTGTGGCCCAAGCATTGTGAACGGGTGGTTTTTACCTTTATTTAACCAGGCAAGTCAGTTAAGAACGCATTCTTATTTTCAATGACGGCCTGGGAACAGTGGGTTAACTGCCTGTTCAGGGGCAGAACGACAGATTTGTACCTTGTCAGCTCGGGGGTTTGAACTCGCAACCTTCCGGTTACTAGTCCAATGCTCTAACCACTAGGCTACGCTGCCGCCCCCTCTAACCACTAGGCTACGCTGCCGCCAGAGGAGGGGCGATAAGGGCGGAGTCCTTCCAGAGGCAGCTGCAGCTCACGTCCCAGCATGAGGGATGCTGTGGAGACCCCTGTGGTAGAGTGCTTGGCACGGTAGTGCAACAGTGTTTGGAGCAGCCTGATGGCAAACGTTCACCCTTGTGCAAGGTGGGCTCTGATGCCATTCTTGAGCGTCTGGTTGAAGAGCTCTACCTGGGCAGCAGCGGCTGGATTTAGGATCTGGTGGATTGGTTCAATGTTGGAGTGGAGTGGGGAAATTACCTTGACTGAGAGTCGAAATCCCACAAAGTCAATGGCGGGACGAAGAAGAAACACTTATCTCCATTGAGAGCGAGGTGGTGTTTTGTCAGTGCAGTGAACACACTGCAAAGGTGCTCATTATGGACCCTGGTGATGGGCCCGTGGACAACGATGCCATCTATTGTATCCAGTAATAATGCACCTATAAACCTGAGTTATATTGTGAGCACTGAGGCGTTTTACCCGAGTAGGATGTTCACCCTGCACTTCAGCTCAAACATAAATATTACTGGCTACCTCTGTCTACCTTTGTCTACCTCTGTTACACCTCCCAGTAAAGCAATAGAAACAATCAAGAACCCAATAGCATTTTCTAAAAATAGCCCAAATTAATATATGGTTCATGATATTTGTTCATGAAATCGATATCTTGCTAGTAACAGATGATATAATAATAATAATATATGCCATTTAGCTGACGCTTTTATCCAAAGCGACTTACAGTCATGTGTGCATACATTCTACGTATGGGTGGTCCCGGGAATCGAACCCACTACCCTGGCGTTACAAGCGCCATGCTCTACCAACTGAGCCACAGAAGGACATTCATATACTGACTATCTCTAAAACTCACTTAGATGATAGCAATACATGGTTTCATCATCTTCAGAAGAGACTGCCGGTGGTGAAAGTGTAAGCATTTATGTTCAGAGTCATATTTCTATAAATCTTAAAGAGGATGTCACGTCAAATACTGTGGAAGTAATATGGCTACAGGTTCACCTGCATCACCTTACGCCCATTCTTGTGGGAAACTGCTATAGACCACCAAGTGCTGACAGTCAGTATCTGGACAATATGTGTGAAACGCTTGATAATGTATGTGATATTAGTTAATGATGGCACCGGAGGGGAGGGCTGCCGTCTTATCGGCGCTCAACCAACCATGCAAAAAAAATAATAATCTTGTTCGTAACTTGTTTTGTACATAATGTTGCTGCTACCATCTCTTATAACCAAAAAGAGCTTCTGGACATCAGAACTGCAATTGCTCACCTCAAACTGGACTAAGAGTTCTTCTTCAATGAGTCGGACGGGAGGTATATACTACTACAGACACCTGACCAGGCCAAGATGATGATTCGCTGGAGAAGGAAACAGAGATTTTGTGGAAAAAGATCTGGGTGACTTGTGAGGATTAGGCGACGAGTGGCTAATCTGCCCTTGCTTTCCGTCCTGCTAGCTAATGTTCAATCACTGGAAAATAAATGGGACAAGCTGAAAGCAAGTATATCCTACCAACGGGACATTAAAAACTGTAATATCTTATGTTTCCCCGAGTCGTGGCTGAACGAAGACATTTAGAACATACAGCTGGCAGGTTATACACTCCATCAGCAGGACAGAACAGCAAGCAGCAACTGGACAGACACGGGGCGGGGGCCTATGCATATATGTGAACAACAGCTGGTGCATGATATATAAGGAAGTCTCAAGGTTTTGCTCGCCTGAAGGAGAGTATCTCACGATAAGCTGTAGACCACACTATCTGCTTAGAGAGTTTTCATCTGTATTTTTTCGTAGCTGTCTACATACCACCACAGACCGATTCTGGCACTAAAACCACACTCAATGAGCTGTACTCAGCCATAAGCAAACAGGAAAACGCTCATCCAGAGGCGGCGCTCCTAGTGGCTGGGACTTTAATGCAGGGAAACTTAAATCAGTTTTACCTCATTTCTATCAGCATGTTAAATGGTGCAACCAGAGAAAAAAAATCTAGAAACCTTTACTCTAAACACAGAGATGCGTACAAAGCTCTCACGCGCCCTTCATCTGGCAAATCTGTCCATAATTCTATCCTCCTGATTCCTGCTTACAAGCAAAAATTAAAGCAGGAAGCACCAGTGACTCGGTCTATAAAAAAGTGGTCAGATGAAGCAGATGCTAAACTACAGGACTGCTTTGCTAACACAGACTAGAACATGTTCTGGGATTCTTCCGATGGCATTGAGGAGTACACCACATCAGTCACTGGCTTTATCAATAAGTGCATCGAGGACGTCGTCCCCGCAATGACTGTACGAACGGGAACATTCCTCACACCAGAAGCCATGGATTACAGGCAACATTCGCACTGAGCTAAAGGGTAGAGCTGCCGCTTTCAAGGAGCAGGACTCTAACCCGGAAACTTATAAGAAATCCCGCTATGCCCTCCAATGAACCATCAAACAGGCAAAGTGTCAAAACAGGACTAAGATTTAATCGTACTTTACCGACTTCAACGCTTGTCGGATGTGGCAGGGATTGCAAACTATTACTGACTAGAAAGGGAATCACAGCCGAGAGCTGCCCAGTGACACAAGCCTATCAGACGAGCGAAATAACTCGCTTCGAGGCAAGTAACACTGAAATATGCATGAGAGCATCAGCTGTTCCTGTAAACTGTATGATCATGCTCTCTGCAGCCAATGTGAACAAGACTTTCAAACAGCTCAACATTCACAAGGCTTCAGGGCCAGACGGATTACCAGGACCTGTACTCGGAGCATGTGCTAACCAACTGGCAAGTGTCTTCACTGACATTTTCAACCTCTCCCTGTCTGAGTCTGTAATACCAACATGTTTCAAGCAGACCACCATAGTCTCTGTGCCCAAGAACACTAAGGAAACCTGCCTAAATGACTACTGACCACTCACGTCTGTAGCCATGAAATGCTTTGAAAGGCTGGTCATGGCTCAAATCAACACCATTATCCCAGAAACCCTAGACCCACTCCAATTTGCACCAACACATCCACAGATGATGCAATCTCTATTGCAATCCACACTGCCATTTCCCACCTGGACAAAAGGAACACCTATGTGAGAATGCTATTCATTGACTACAGCTCAGCGTTCATCAGCATAGTACCCTCAAAGCTCATCACTAAGCTAAGGACCCTGGGACTAAACACCTCCCTCTGCAACTGGATCCTGGACTTCCTGACGGGCCGCACCAAGGTGGTACGAGTAGGTAGCAACTCATCCGCCCCTCAGGGGTGCGTACATAGTCCCCTTCTGTACTCCCTGCTCACTCATGACTGCATAGCCAGGCACGACTCCTGGTAGGCCTGATCACCAACAACGATGAGAGCCTATAGGGAGGAGGTCAGAGACTTGATCGTGTGGTGTAAGGACAACAACCTCTCCCTCAACGTGATCAAGACAAAGGAGCTGATTGTGTACTATAGGAAAAGGAGGACCACATCACCAACAAACTAACATAGTCCATGCACACCGAGGAAGTCGTGAAGAGGGCACGACAAAACCTATTCCCCCTCAGAAGACTGAAAAGATTTGGCATTGGACCTCAGATCATCAAAAGGTTTTACAGCTGCAACATCGAGAGCTTCCTGACAGGTTGCATCACTGCTTGGTATGGCAACTGCTCGGCCTTCGACCACAGGGCACTACAGAGGGTAGTGCGTACGGCCCACTACATCACCGCGGCCAAGCTTCCTGCCATCCAGGACCTCTATACCAGGCGGTGTCAGAGGAAGGCCCTAAACATTGTCAAAGACTCCAGCCACCATAGACTGTTCTTTCTGCTATGGCACGGCAAGCGGTACCGGAGCGCCAAGTCTCGGTCCAGGAGGCTTCTAAAAAGCTTCTACCCCCAAGCTATAAGACTCCCGAACAGCTTATCAAATGTCTACGCAGACTATTGGCATTGCACCCCCCCCCACCACTGGAACTCTGCTACTCCTCTCTGTTATTATCTGTGCATAGTCACTTTAATAACTATACCTGCATGTACATATTTCCTCAATAGCCTTGACACCGGTCCCCCCTCCAATTGACTCTGTACCGGTTCCCCCTGTATATAGCCATGCTGTTGTTATTTACTGGTGCTCTTTAATTTTTTGTTGTTCATACTTTTTGGTGGTATTTTCTTAAAACTGCATTGTTGGTTAATGGCTTGTAAGTAAGCATTTCACTGTAAGGTCTACAACTGTTGTATTCAGTGCACGTGACAAATCCAATTTGATTTGATTTTGATTTGATTGACATAGAGATGTCGATTGGCTTCATCAAACTGCCCACTCAAGAAAAAACTCAAACTGTAACCATTACCTGTAACCATTAACCGTATCCATTACTATTAATCAGTCAACCTACAGGGGTATTTTCAAACAGAACCGGAATGAAATCATCCAATTGTATTGATCACATCTTTACTAACGCTGCAGAAATCTGCTTTAAAGCAGTATCTAAATCCATTGGATGTAGTGACCATAACATAGTAACCATATCTAGGAAAACCAAAGTTCCAAAGGCTTAGCCTAATATAGTGTATAAGAGGTCGTATAAGAAGTGTTGTCATGATTCGCATGTTGAATATGTAACAATATTTGCTGGTTTGTTTTGTGTATTGAGTAGCAACCAGGCGCTGCACTTGACACATTTATGAAATTGCTTATTCCAGTTACTAATAAGCGTGCAACCATTGATTGTAAAAATGGTTAAATCCCCTTTGATTGATGAAAATGTAACATTTTACTGTTTTAGGGATGAGGCAAAAGGAATGACAAATAAGTCTGGCTGCAGAGCCAATTGGTAAACATACTGTAAATTGAGAAATCATTTGACTAAACTGAAGACAAAGATCAATCATATAAAGAATGATAGTAAAAAACTTTGGAGCAGCTTAAATGAAAATTTGGGAAAATAGGCAAACTCGGCTCCATCATTCATTGAATCAGATGGCTCATTCATCATAAAACCCACTGATATTGCCATCTACTTGAATGATTTTTTTCATTGGTAATATTAGCAAACTTAGGCATGACATGCCAACAACAAATTCTGTACCTACACATACATGCATAACTTACGAAATTATGAAAGATGAGCATTGTAATGTTGAATTCCGTAAAGTGAGTGTGGAAGAGGTGAAATAGTTATTGTTGTCTATCAACAATGACAAGTCACCTGGGTCTGACAACTCGGATTGAAAATTACTGAGGATGACAGTGGACGATATTGCCTCTCCTATTTACCGTCTCTTCAATATAAGCCTACAGGAAAGTGTGTGCCCTCAGGCCTGGAGGGAAGAAAAATGACAGTAGAAAAGAATAGCAAAGCAGCCTTTACTGGCTCAAACAGCTGACCTGGGCTTGCTGTTGAGCTAGCTGTTGAGCGTAGTTTCCAGTCACAACTTGTGGACATGCTGCTATGCGGTTTGTTGCAAACGTTACTTTGCTACCTGCCAACTTTGCAGTTTTTACTTTTCAATTACCATTTTATTTTTTTTATTCCCTCGCTCAACTTTTTTCATTCAACTTTTTCACCCCGGACGCCTCATCTGGACATGGTTCTACAGGACCTCCACAAGCTAAGTAGTAACATTAACATTATGCCTTCTAATCGCAGTCACTGTGCTGCAAGACCAGCTTCAGACGCAATCGTTAGGCAAGGGTAATTTAAGTGTAGGAAAGGACGAAACAGCGTCTGTGCCACCAATAAGTACAGATAGTAGTATAAATCCCCTTGCACAGTTCGCCCAACATTTTCTCATGGCTTCTGGAAGGAAATGCTGTAGGGATGCTCAACCGGTGTCTCTCATTCAGCCGACAGAAACCTTCAACCGGTTCTCCCCATTAAGCAACGAGTCGGAGTCATAGGCTGTGCCTTCTCTGCTCTCTCCTCCACCCGTTACGGGGTCTGAGACGCCGAAGCCTCCCACCATTAGCTCTGACAAATTGAAAAACCTAGTCATTGCGACTCCATTACCTGCAGTATTAAACTTCAAACGATCATCCATCGATCATACACTGTTTACCAGGGGGCAGGGCTACCGACGTTAAGGCTCATCTGAAGATGGTGCTGGCTAAAGCTAAAACTTGCGAGTGTATAGAGATATTGTTATCCACGTCAGCACCAACGATGTTAGGATGAAACAGTCAGAGGTCACAAAGTGCAACATAGCTTCAGCGTGTAAATCATCTAGAAAAATGTGCCGCTTTCGAGTAATTGTCTCTGGCCCCCTCCCAGTTATGGGGAGTGATGAGCTCTACAGCAGAGTCTCACAACTCAATTGCTGGTTGAAAACTGTTTTCTGCCCCTCCCAAAAGATAGAATTGTAGATAATTTGCCCTCTTTCTGGGACTCACCCACAAACAGGATAAGTCTGGCCTGCTGATAAGTGACGGACTCCATCCTAGCTGGAGGGATGCTCTCATCTTATCTATGAACATAGACAGGGCTCTAACTTCTTGCTCCACAATGAGATTGGGTGTAGGCCAGGCAGCAAGCTGTTAGCCAACCTGCCAGCTTAGTGGAGTCTGAAACGAGCACTGTCAGTGTAGTCAGCTCAGCTATTCCCATTGAGACCGTGTCTGCGCCTCGTTCTAGGTTGGGCAAAACTAAACATGGGGGTTTTCGCCTTAGCAATCTCACTGGAATAAAGACCTCCTCCATTCCAGTCATTATTTAAAGACATTTTGATATCTCACATCTCAAAATAGGGCTACTTAATGTTTGATCCCTCACTTTCAAGGCAATTATAGTCAATTAACTAATCACTGATCATAATCTTGATGTGATAGGCCTGACTGAAACATTGCTTAAGCCTGATGAATTTACTGTGTTAAATGAGGCCTCTCCTCCTGGTTACACTAGTTACACGCATCCCACAAAATCAGAGGTGTTGCTAGGCCTCCTGGGCCATATACAGCGTTCCTCACTGAGTTCCCTGAATTCCAATCAGACCTTGTAGTCATGGCAGATAATATTCACATTTTTGTTGACTTTAAATTTCACATGGAAAAGTCCACAGACCCACTCCAAAAGGCTTTTGGAGCCATCATTGACACATCATCACTTCAGCAGTGATAAATTTATGTACTTCTTTGATGAAAAGATCATGATCATTGGAAAGCAAATGACAGATTCCTCTCTAAATGTGAGTATTTTTCCAAAGCTCAGTTGTCCTGTGTCTGCACAACACTACCAGGACCTAGGATCAAGGGAGACACTCACGTTGTTTAATTCTATATCTCTTGACACACTGATGAAAATAGTCATGGCCTCTAAACCTTCAAGTTACATACTAGACCCTATTCCAACTAAACTACTGAAAGAGCTGCTTCCTGTGCTTGGCCCTCCTATGTTGAGCATAAGTGGCTTACTAGGGCTCTTTCATACTGTCCCTAGGAGGGGTGCATCACTTGAGTGGATTGAGTCACTGACATGATCTTCCAGTCTGGGTTGGCGCACCCCTCGGGTGCGTGCCGTGTGGTAGATCTTCGGGGGCTATACTTGGCCTTGTCTCAGGGAAGTAAGTTGGTTTATGGAAGATATCCCTCTAGTGGTGTGGGGACCGTGCTTTGACAAAGTGTGTGTGGTTATATCCTGCCTGGTTGGCCCTGTCCGGGGGTATAAATAAATACATTTGTTATCAAGCTTTAGTAAACTTTTGAAAAAAATAGTGTTTGACCAGATTCAATGTTATTGCACAGTAAACAAATTAACAACATATTTTCAGCACGATTACAGGGAAGGGCATTCAACAACAACCCTTACACAAATGACTGATGATTGGCTGAGATAAATGTATAATACAAATATAGTGGAAGCTGTTTTGTTAGAATTCAGTGCGGCTTTTGACATTATCGATCATATTCTCCTGCTGGAAAATATATATTTTATGGATTTACATCCTCTGCTATATTGTGGATGAAGAGTTACCTGTAAGGGATCATAGAGTGTGTTCTTTAATGGAAGCCTCTCTAGCATAATCCAAGTAGAGTCACTCATTCCCCCGGGCAGCTGTGTAGGCCCCCAACTTTTTAAAATCTTTACTAATGACCTACTACTGGCTCCGAGTAAAGCCTGTGTGTCTATGTATGCTGTTAACTCAACAGTATATATGTCAGATAACACAGCAACTGAAATCACTGCAACACTTAACACAAAGAGATGCAGTCTATTTCAGTGTAGAAAAGACATTAGATCCTTCATCTAGGCTGATACAGTGGGAGGTTTGCAGGATTTCCAATTAAGCAAGATCTGCCGACGGGCTATGAGGGTAACAATTGCTACAACGTCTGCTTTACTTTTAGTGAGACTAGGCAACGAAGATGGACCTCCTAAAGCTATCAAAGGACAAGGCTGCAGGTCAGATCTAGAATTTTAGAGAGATTATTAAAAAAAGATGACCAGTACTCAGAAAGCTTAGAACATGGAAAAAACATATGAGTGTGGTTTGAACATCTACCACGTGTCATTTGTGTCTGGGAGGAATTGACAACGTTTTTCTTTGGTGTAGTGAATTCTGTACAAGACCTTAAACTGAATTAAACTTATCCGAGCACGTGAGGATGTGGAGTTACCCCTAATAAGGGCCTCCTCCCACCAGTCATCTGTAAGGTCATCCACGGCAGGGACAAATCATTTTGCAACGTCTTGGGAGGTAGTTGAGGAAAAGTGGGAAAATGAGAGCGAACAAAGTTACGGGCTTGAAAATAGCAGGAAATATTAGAATGAGCCAGATTACATTTAGCTATGAGATCATTAAAACTGGCAAACTCCCCATCTAATAAAACAATATTTCAAACATACCTAACCTCTCTCTCGCCACAAAAAAACAAAAGCCTGGTTGAGTTTGGAGGGTAAAAATAGGTGGTTGTTAGAAAATAGGTCTTAGACGAGAAGGGGCAGAAAGTCTAAAATGTTGATGAAATTGTCTCCAAATCTTCAAAGTAGAGAGCACAATGGGGTTTACAGTATACTTTGAAGGACACAAGGAGAGTGGGGCACAAGTAAGAGCAGAAATAGAGGATGATTGGCAGGATATGTGCTTCTAATGAGCACCAGAGCATTACACCAGACCATAATACAGCAGTACATTTGGAAGTGCCAATCCTCCATCTTATCTCCTTCTTTAAATTATGGCTCTACGTATCCTAGGTGATTGCCCAGATAAAATGACTGGTGAGCCTATCCAATTTGGGAAGAAAAAAAAGATTGCGGCAGAAAGATCGGAACACATTGAAAAAGGTATATATATATATCCAAATTTAAGTTATCTAAAAAGTGGTCCATATTCGTATTATCTGATGCGGGTTCGGATTTGTAGAGGTTAGAATAAAATGACACAAAAGTTTGATTAATATTAGACAAATTACTTGTAAGATTACGGGAAGAGTCAAATACCTGAGAGATAAGGTGGTTTGGCCTTGTCACCATATTCGTAGTACGTCGCCTTTGTTCATTGCAACAGAAACTCTGCTTAATCAGTGGAAAGCAGATTAAATTGAGTTAACTTTCAGCTTCTCTTTATATAATTCAGGGGATGGTGAAGTTGAATATTGGCGGTCTACTCTTACCTGGATTGAGTCCACCAGTTCTTGACGTTTCAGTTTAGTTTGACATAAATGAGCAATGTAAGAAATTATTTGAAATTCTCCCAAATAAGAGAGGGGAAGGTATTGTCATTTTTATTTATCTATGTTGGTTGAAATAAAGTCACAGAATTCTTTGTGACAATAGGAGGTGTTAAATCTCCAATTCTACTATTTTTGCATTCGGAGTAAATGCTAATGTGGGGGAATGGTCCGAAATTACCATAACACAATATTCTGTAGTTTTAACTGAGGGGAGAAGGGATCTATCTAAAAAAGAAAAAGTAGTAGTCTATGTGTGAGTAGGCTTGATGAACAAGAAAAAAGTAGGAGAATTCCTTTGTGACCAGGTGGAAGAAGCGCCATGGATCGACACAACCCATTTGGGACATGAATGTAGAAAGAGCTTTTCACTTCCCGGAAAGAGTAAGTGTTCTGGGATTAGACTGGTCGAGTCTTGGTTTAATAACACAGTTAAAGTCCCGCTGAAGATGAGGCAGTGGGTGTCAAGATTAGGGAGAGAGGCTAAAAAAGATGTCTGAAATCTAGTGTCATCCCAGTTAGGGTCGTAAACATTCGCAAGTGCTACTACAGGGGTCTGGGAAAAAGTGCCACTAAATATTGCATAAACATCCTCCAGGATCTTAAATGATCTGGTGAAAACTATTGTCACGTTCTGACCTTTATTTCCTTTGTTTTGTCATTATTTAGTATTGTCAGGGCGTGAGTTGGGGTGGGTAGTCTATGTTTGTTTTTCTATGATTTGGGTATTTCTATGTTTCGGCCTAGTATGTTTCTCAATCAGAGGCAGGTGTCATTAGTTGTCTCTGATTGAGAATCATACTTAGGTAGCCTGGGTTTCACTGTGTGTTTGTTCCTGTCTCTGTGTTTGCACCAGATAAGGCTGTTTTAGGTTCACGTTTCTTGTTTTGTTAGTCTGTTCATGTGTAGAGTCTTTATTAAAAAACCATGAATAGAAACCACGCTGCATTTTGGTCCGCCTCTCCTTCAAGTCAAGAAACCCGTTACAACTATACTTGTTTGTAAATCACTACTGTTGTTCCCCTGGCTTTGCCATTAAAATTAGAATGAAAACATGTCCAACCTATGCTCTTTGCGATCTAGTATGGTTGTTAACACGTACTGTAGGTGCGTTTCTTTAAGAAATGCGAAATCAGTATTTAGGCTCTACAGTTGTGAAAGTACTCTGGCGCCCTTAATTTGTCACAACCGCGAATGTTCCATGTCGCCAGTCCGACTGGAAACCCCAAAATACCACCCTGTCTTGTTGTTGAACTAGACATGAATACTTATAAGAGAAGTCAAATGAAGAAGAAAGAGGAAGAGAGAGATTGAGCGCAACGAGTGCGCTGAGAGTCGGGAAGCAAGTTCAGGGAGCGAGTGTTTTAATAAATGAAATCAACTGAATACAAAACAAGACACACACATGACACTGAAACATAATAACGCCTGGGGGAAGGAACCGAAGGGAATGACATATCAAATAAAAATGTATTTGTCACATGCAACAACAACCTTACAGTGAAATGCTTACTTGCAAGCCCTTAACCAACGATGCAGTTTTAAGAAAATAACAACAAAACAATGTTGCAGAAAAAAACAAGAGAAGAAAATCAAATAATGAAAGAGCAGCAGTGACTAACAATAACAGGGCATTATACAGGGAAGGTAATCAGAGAGGTGATGTTTTGATGTTTCACAAAGGTTCTGAACCTTTCTATTCTCATAGTTTCTACAGATTGTAAATTAAAGATTTTTGTTGTTGTTGCTAAAAGTATTATTATATTATTGATTGATTGACTATGACTTTTCAAATCACCCAGCAGTGCTATTTGCAAAGTTAGCTCCACGTAATTGTTGCAATTCTTCAGCCATTCCTGGACTTGCGACCAAAAACAAGCTAAATATGGAGAGTACCAAAACACGTGATCTAATGATTCTGTCTTTTCGCAGCAAAATCTCCAGAGCTGGAATGGTTGTATCCCCCATATATATAACATTCTATTGGTTGCAAGAATTTTGTATAATCATTTTGAATCCGGTGTCGTTTTGCGTATCAGTGCCATGGAATCAGTACATCGAAAATCTCTTCCCAACTATTTTGCAGTCTGTATGGCACAGCTGTCAATTATTTGGTCCTTAAATGAAACTGGTATACTTTCTTATTCATCACCATTTTCTTTAACCAATTTTGGTCTTTTAATGCAGGGCCGAGAGTGAAGTTTCTTACTTGTTCCCCCTTCCACTTGCGTCATCCATTTTTGCAGTAATGCTGCAATTAATTAGCCAGCATATTAGCTGATCCTGTGGCTGTGCGCTAATATGCAGTAGCTAGCTAGCGCAGTTTGCTTTAATAGTGTCATAAATAATAAGCAGAAGATGGAGTCCAGGTGAGTCTGTTGATGCACAGGTGCGCGTAACGATGGTGACAGGTATGCGCCATAACTTGCCGCCTGGTGACCGAGAGGCCGGAGAGGGAGCACACGTGACATTGAGAGAGGAACAGCATGAAAAAAAAAACATCTGAATAAAATAAATCTAATCCCTTAGAGAAACAGACACAGAGCACACAAATCGTTTGATAATGGCGACATAACTCCCACCCCTAACCACCCCCAACATACTCCAAAATTAAATAAAAGTGATAATACAATACCATTCAAAGAAAACAAAAGGAAACGAGACGAGCAGCAGGAATTCTCTCTTACTCAGCATCAGTTTATTACCCTAAACATGTGCAGGCTAATAAACTGATCTAGGAAAGAAGTTACATACACCCTTGAAATTAAAAAATTAAATATGGCAGTAGGCAAGTCTACATTTTGGGTTTCAGCTTCAGTTATTTAAAAATGTTAACAGCGATCTGTCATTTCAATGGCTGTAATATGAATGTAGTCTACTAGGTGTCGCCACAGGCCTGAGTAATGAAAAACATTTGAAATTAACCAGCAGGCAATGGAAGGGGTTAGCCCCTGTCTTGGTAAATTGTTACAGACGTCCTTAGGGGGCTCTATCAGTGACCAACATCACCAATTAAGGCCAGTGTAAACCACGGTAGTTCAGAATGTCCATACAAAAAGAATAATACAAAAATGGTATACATCAAGCGGACCCCCAATGAAAAAAAAAAAAAAAAAAATATATATATATATATATATATACACACACACTGCTCATAAAAATAAAGGGAACACTTAAACAACACAATGTAACTCCAAGTCAATCACACTTCTGTGAAATCAAACTGTCCACTTAGGAAGCAACACTGATTGACAATAAATGTCACATGCTGTTGTGCAAATGGAATAGACAACAGGTGGAAATTATAGGCATTTAGCAAGACACCCCCAATAAAGGAGTGGTTCTGCAGGTGGGGACCACAGACCACTTCTCAGTTCCTATGCTTCCTGGCTGATGTTTTGGTCACTTTTGAATGCTGGCGGTGCTTTCACTCTAGTGGTAGCATGAGACGGAGTCTCAGGATGGCACATCAATGCGAGATGTGGCAAGAAGGTTTGCTGTGTCTGTCAGCGTAGTGTCCAGAGCATGGAGGCGCTACCAGGAGACAGGCCAGTACATCAGGAGACGTGGAGGATGCCGTAGGAGGGCAACAACCCAGCATCAGGACCGCTACCTCCGCCTTTGTGCAAGGAGGAGCACTGCCAGAGCCCTGCAAAATGACCTCCAGCAGGCCACAAATGTGCATGTGTCTGCTCAAACGGTCAGAAACAGACTCCATGGGGGTGGTATGAGGGTCCGGCGTCCACAGGTGGGGGTTGTGCTTACAGCCCAACACCGTGCAGGACGTTTGGCATTTGCCAGAGAACACCAAGATTGGCAAATTCGCCACTGACGCCCTGTGCTCTTCACAGATGAAAGCAGGTTCACACTGAGCACATGTGACAGACGTGACAGTCTGGAGACGCCATGGAGAACGTTCTGCTGCCTGCAACATCCTCCAGCATGACCGGTTTGGCGGTGGGTCAGTCATGGTGTGGGGTGGCATTTCTTTGGGGGGCCGCACAGCCCTCCATGTGCTCACCAGAGGTAGCCTGACTGACATTAGGTACCGAGATGAGATCCTCAGACCCCTTGTGAGACCATATGCTGGTGCGGTTGGCCCTGGGTTCCTCCTAATGCAAGACAATGCTAGACCTCATGTGGCTGGAGTGTCAGCAGTTCCTACAAGAGGAAGGCATTGATGCTATGACTGGCCCGCCCGTTCCCCAGACCTGAATCCAATTGAGCACATCTGGGACATCATGTCTCGCTCCATCCACCAACGCCATGTTGCACCACAGACTGTCCAGGAGATGCTTTAGTCCAGGTCTGGGAGGAGATCCCTCAGGAGACCATCCGCCACCTCATCAGGAGCATGCCCAGGCGTTGTAGGGAGGTCATACAGGCACGTGGAGGCCACACACACTACTGAGCCTCATTTTGACTTGTTTTAAGGACATTACATCAAAGTTGGATCAGCCTGTAGTGTGGTTTTCCACTTTGATTTTGAGTGTGACTCCAAATCCAGACCTCCATGGGTTGATAAATTTGAATTCCATTGATCATTTTTGTGTGATTTTGTTCATAAGTTTACATACACCTTAGCCAAATACATTTAAACTCAGTTTTTCACAATTCCTGACATTTAATCCTACTAAAAATTCCCCATCTTAGGTCAGTTAGGATCACCACTTTATATTTAGAATCTGAAATATCAGGAATAATAGTAGAAATAATTATTTATTTCAGCGTTTATTTCTTTCATCATATTTCCAGTGGGTCAGAAGTTTACATGCAATCAATTAGGATTCGGTAGCATTGACTTTAAATTGTTTAACTTGGGTCAAACGTTTCGGGTAGTCTTCCACAAGCTTCCCACAATAAGTTGGGTGAATTTTGGACCAATCCTCCTGACAGAGCTGGTGTAACTGAGTCAGGTTTCTAGGCCTCCTTGCTCACACATGCTTTTTCAGTTCTGCCCACAAATTTTCTATAGTATTGAGGTCAGGGCTTTGTGATGCCACTCCAATACTTTGACTTTGTTGTTCTTAAGCCATTATGCCACATCTTTGGAAGTATGATTGGGGTGATTGTCCATTTGGAAGACGCATTTGCGACCAAGCTTTAACTTCCTGACTGATGTCTTGAGATGTTGCTTCAATATATTCACATCATTTTTCAACCTCATGATGCCATCTATTTTGTAAAGTGCACCGATCCCTCCTGCAGCAAAGCACCCTCACAACATGATGCTGCCACCCACGTTCTTCACAGTTGTGATGGTGTTCTTCAGCTTGCAAGCCTCCCCCTTTTTCCTCCAAACATAACGATGGTCATTATGGCCAAACAGTTATATTTTTGTTTCATCAGAACAGATGAAAGTATGATCTTTGTCCCCATCTGCAGTTGTAAACCATAGTCTGTTTCTTTATGGTGTGTTTGTGGCAGTGGCTTCTTCCTTGCTGAGCGGCCTTTCAGGTTATGTCGATATAGGACTCGTTTTACTGTGGATATAGATACATTTGTACCCGTTTCCTCCAGTATCTTCACAAGGTCCTTTGCTGTTGTTCTGGGATTGATTTGCAGTTTTTGCACCTAAGAACGCATCTCCTTCCTGAGCGGTAATATGGCTGCGTGGTCGCATGGTGTTTATACTTGCATACTATTGTTTGTACAGATGAACGTGGTACCTTCAGGCGTTTGGAAATTGCTCCCAAGGATGAACCAGACGTGTGGAGGTCTAAAAAAATTTTTATGAGGTCTTGGCTGATTTCTTTTGATTGTTCCATGATGTCCAGCAAAGAGGCACTGAGTTTGAAGGTAGGCCTTGAAATACATCCACAGGTACACGACAATTGACTCAGATGATGTCAATTAGCCTAGCAGAAGCTTCTAAAGCCATGACATAATTTTCTGGAATTTTCCAAGCTGTTTAAAGGCACAGTCAACTTAGTGTATGTAAACTTCTGACCAACTGGAATTGTGATACAGTGAATATAAGTGAAATAATCTGTCAGTAAACAGTTGTTGGAAAAATGACTTGTGTCATGCACAAAGTAGATGTCCTAACCGACTTGCCAAAACTATAGTTTGTTAAGAAGAAATTGTGTGGTTGAAAAACGAGTTTTAATGACTCCAACCTAAAGTGTATGTAAACTTCCGACTTCAACTGTATATATATATATATATACAGTTAAGAAACTAATCAAGATAAAATGAAAGTTTAAAGAGCAGTGAGACAGCAAAGTGTGTCATTGTCAACAACACAAACTAGTTATGTGCTGCCTCAAACATACCTACTGTAGCCAGCAAGATTTAACATTGGATGAATTCACTAGAAATGCATGTAGCCCAGTGTCCACACAGTCGCTAGGACTAACGTTACTCATAATACAGGCAGGTCAAAAATCATCCCAATCCAGGCATTCAATATACTGTTGAAGTCAGAAGTTTACATACACTTAGGTTGGAGTCATTAAAACTCGCTTTTCAACCACTTCATAAGGACGAGCTCCTTTTCTTTGTATCGATGGAACCACGCTATGATGGGACGCTGTTGGCCGCCTGGCTAAGGTTTTGGTGCAAGGCTGCGGTGGGCTCTATCGAGTTCAGGAACATTGGGAAAAGCCTCATCGCCCAAATCCTCCTTGAACAGCTCCGCCATGAACAGGTTTGGAGATCCTGTCTCAGATCCCTCTTGGCAGTCCAATCACGTGGAAATTCTGGCATTTTGAACATGAAATCAAGTCTTCCACTTGTAGCTGCAGCGACTTGTTGGCGGCGGCCATATTGTCAATTCTGGTTTCCAGCGTAGTGAGTTGGTCGCTGTGGCCCGACGGCCCGATCTCAACTTCGGGCCGGTGTGGTAGTGTGAGACGCCACAGAAGTACAGATGGTTCTCACGGTTGCCTGAATGGAAGCCAGAGCAGCCGCCAGTGAGTTATTCAGCAATTCGGTGAGTTCTTCTGCCAAACATTAACGTGATTTGTTATTGGCTATTGAAGCCTTCAATGAAGGTGGCACGGGAGCCATTTTAGCTGAAGTTGTAATTTTTTCCCGTCGATATTCCAAAGCGTGTGACTGGTAATATAAATTGATTGTGTAAATGTTTATTTCATTTTTTACTTTAGTTTATGTATTAAATATTTTCTTAACTCTATTTCTTGAACTGCATTGTTGGTTACGGGCTTGTAAGTAATGCCACGTCCTGACCTTAGTTCCTTTTTGTATGTCTCTGTTTTAGGTTGGTTGGGGTGGGCATTCTATGTTTTGTGTTCTATGTTTTCTGTTGTGTGTCTGCACCAGCCAGAACTGTTTCAGTCGTTCTCTTTGTTATTTTGTTATTTCAGTGTTCATTTAATAAATATGGACACATATTTTGCAAGTTATGCACTTGCCTTTGTTTGTACTGAGCACCTCTTTGTGGATACTTGAGGTGGCACTAAGATGGAATTGTACAGAGATCGCGCAGAACCGAAGATGTCATACTCAAAATGAGGTATGGGTTGAAAATTAGAGATTCAAGATTACACATTACTCAAATGTGGAGAGTCAGAGATAATTAATGTGATTGGTGTTATCTAATTTTAGAATCTTCTCCTGGATGTACAGAATATTGTTACATAGCAGAATAATTCAAGTGCTGCCTTGAACACCCTCATAGCAACATGATTTACTTACTCCCCTCCAAAATATGTACTTAGGGTTAAGATAAGTCTTATTTTAATTGAATTTAGTATTTACTTTTTTTGTGCCTTAATGTGTGGCCTTCAGAAAAAAAATAAAGTATCTATAAATCAGCCGAGGTAGTGATTAGACATTACGGGCTTGTTTCTCAGACACAAACCAAGCATCCAGTTCTTGAAGCGATTTCAATGGACATTCTCTTTTGAATTCTTATAACAAATCTATGACACTCTACTATAGCACCCGTTTGTGTTGAATTTTTGTTCGAGGAAAACAAACCAGAACAGGAAATAAACCTTGACACGATGTGGATCCAACTCAGATTGAAACTAAAATGTAATATCTGCCTCCATCTAGCACCCTTTAAAGAAAAAGTTAAAACACTCCGAAACCTTCTGCGGTCCACATGAACTATGCCTGGGCAGATAGATGGGGTAGCACTTACTAGCTCAGCGGGGTTGCTTTTGGAAATCCTGCAGTCGTGTGAACTTTACTGAATAGTCTTTTATATGGACTCCAAATGGGTGTTTTATGTGTACTTTGGTTAGACCCTGTAATTGTGCAATCCCAGCTAAACTCCTCCAAGAAGATCCCATTCCCAAGTCTGCAAGGCAATGAATGAATGGCATACAGCTTGTCTGCATGTTCCATACGGTCATTGGTTTGTTCCAGAACAGTGCCATCTGCTGGTTGTAAATTAGCAGGGAACTTCAAGGAGCATAACATGACTATTTACTCACCACAAACGGGATGGATAATATGGCCTCTTTCTCTATACAATTTACACAGTAAACTCTGTAACTCTGCCATACGTCATAGAATGACTCTACTCCAAGTAAAATGTTCAGAATAAGGGGGACATTTTCAATAAACATGAGAATATGGTGTGTGATTGAACAAGGTAAACGACCGTGATCATTTCTCGTCGAGTTGAGCTTCAACCAAAAGACATCAGGTGCTGTCACGGGGTTGTGCTATGTGAAAGTGGCAATATAATGTATCGGTTTAGAGAGGATCAAATACATTTTGCCTGACCTTTCTGCTTCACTACCCCGAAGGATACAAGATAAATTGCCAGAATGCATGTCCAACCGAGTGAGGCAACGTTTTCTGTGACCATGGCACACTGTTGTGACTCTGTAGATGAAATAGCCCGTAACATGAACAACATAGAAATTGTCATTTTACAATGTTTACAACGTGTGTATAATGCAAATCATTGATGATGATTATATGGTTGAATTCATTTCAAGCACAGTTAACTAAGGCATTTTCAAATGACCCATACACTGAAGCTCGCCGAACTTCTCAAATGACACGACTCATTACCCTGTTTTAATTTGTTTGACTAGTTTTGCTGCCCTCTCCTGGCTATATGAGTTCATCAACAGACTGAGCATGCTCCTCAAGGACGGGGGTTGTGTGTGTAGCTACTCCTAGTAATAAAAGTGACCCTATACATTTTTAAAGCATACAACCCTACTAAGAATGGAACTTTTGGCCCAACTTTTCTTCACAGCTACAGCAAAAGGAAGGTTGGCGAAGTCATGGAGAAGGACGAGTGAGGAAAGAGAAGAAGAAAGCGGGAACCAACTCGAATGATGTCAAGGAAACCGGCCAGACGAGTGTTTTCTGGAACCCTTTGCTCCACTAGGAATAAGTCAAGTAGGCAAAGTGAAGTCCAGAAATTGGTCACAGACATACTTGGTTCAGCAATGAACATGTTATTAATGGGAAATGTCATAATAGGCCTAGGCCTCAATGGTAGGCCTACCTGCACCCATGTTAAGAGAACGCGTCTTCCTTAGGCCATTTCAGGAGAACCACATCGTATTCTCCCTCGGAAAACACCAAAGCATTTGATCTGTGATTATGTGTTGTGTGTTGTGAGTTTACATCCGTCTTCCATCCTTCCAATCCCCTGTGTGTCTCGCCTTACCTTTCTATTAATGACAGTGTGATCGTGACGCCTTCCATCCTCGAGTACCGTGTCGCACACAGTGGTTCTCCCACTGCGCCCGGTAATGAGCAGGGATGTTGGAATGGAAGCGTGGGCAGATTACTTTTCGTCAGGGTTTATTAGAGTGAGAACGGGTTTGAACGTGCCTTCCTTATTAAAGATTATAATTGGCAGAGGAAGGGAGGTTGGAGGTGGCCAGTTGGCTGTTAAATGTTGTATGGTTGTATGGACATAAAACGGAATGCAAGGTACATTTACACCGAGTGTACAAAACATTAAGAACAACTGGTCTTTCCACGACATAGACTGACCAGGTGAATCCAGGTGAAAGGGGGGGGGGGGGGTGCAACTCAATATCTGGAAGGTGTTCCTAATGTTTTGTATAATCAGTGTATACGCTTGATATCTCAACCTGTCCGGCTCATAGGTCTACCCGGGGATGACCCTTTCACCAGTGTGCATTTTCACAGTAAACAATTAAAGGGAGTCATGTCAAGCTGGCCAGTTTAGGAGAGACTGCTATTCGTGGTTTAGTATTGCTGAGTGAGGAACTGTAGGGTGTCAATTGAATGTCCCCTGTTGGACTACAAAACTCACCTTTCAGCCACTTCAAACCAACAGTGCCTTCAGAAAGTATCGACACCCCTTGACTTTTTCCACACTTTGTGTTACATTGTTTCATTGTCATTTTTTTGTCAATGACATTTGTAAAAAATCTAACAAAAAACACTAATATATATTTATTACATAAGTATTCAAACCAATGAGTCAATAAATGTTAGAATCACCTTTGGCAGTGAATACAGCTGTGAGTCTTTCTGGTTAAGTCTAAAACGCTTTCCACAACTGGAATGTGCAACATTTGCCCATTATTACTTTCAAAATTCTTCAAGCTCTGTCAAATTGATTGTTGATCATTGCTAGAAGACAATTTTCAGGTATTTTCATAGATTCTCAAGCATATTAAAGTCAAAACGGTAACTCATCCACTCAGGAACATTCAGTCTTCTTGGTAAGCAACTCCTGTGTGGATTTGGCCTTGCGTTTTAGGTTTTGTCATGCTGAATGTCCTGCTGAAAGGTGAATTAATCTGCCAACGTCTGGTGGAAAGCAGAGGTAACCAAAATTTTCCTCTAAGATTTTGCCTGTGCGTAGCTCAGTTCCAATCCTTTTTTATCCTGAAAATGTCTCCCGTCCTTAACGATTACAAGCATACCCATAACATGATGCAGCTATCAGGTATGAAGGGAAGACCTAGATGCAGACCACGTCGAATAAACAATAGTTTAATGTTCCAACAGGGGCAGGCAGCAGACAAGTTCATTTTTATTTTATTTAACTAGGCAAGTCAGTTAAGAACAAAATCTTATTTTCAATGACAGCCGAGGAACATTGGGTTAACTGCCTTGTTCAGGGGCAGAACAACATAATTGTAATTTGTCAGCTCAGGGATTTGAACTTGCAACCTTTCAGTTACTAGCCCAACGCTCTAACCACTATGCTATCCTGCCGTTAAGACAGTCAGAAAACCAGAGGCCAGCAATGCTACCGGACGACAGGCAGACTCAGGGTCTGGGTAAGGCAGAGGTTGCTAAATCCAGAGGGGGCTAGCAGTACAGGTCAGCATTCTCGGGGACAGGCAGAGTGGTCAGACAGGAAGGCTCAGAGTCAGGACAGGCAAAGGTCAAAACCAGGAGGGCAAGAAAGAGAGACTATAAAAAGCAGAAGGTGAGCCACAAAACGCTGGTTGACTCGAGCAAACAAGACAAACTAGCAACAGACCAACAGAGAACAAAGTAATAAATACACAGGGGATAATGGGGGAAGATAGGTGACACCTGGAGGTGGGTGGAGACAATCACAAAGACAGGTGAAACAGATCCTGGTGTGACAGCAGCCACCACTGTGATTGAAAATATGGAGAGTGGTACTCAGTAATGTGTTGTATTGGATTTGCCCCAAACATAACACTTTGTATTCAGGACAAAAATGTAATTGAATTGCCACAGTTTTTGCAGTATTACTTTAGTGCCTTGTAGCAAACAAGATGGATGTTTTGGAGTATTTTTTATTCTGTACAAGCTTCCTTCTTTTCACTTCGTCAATTAGGTTAGCATTGTGAAGTACCTACATGTTATTCATCCATCCTCACGTTTCTCCTATCACAGCCATTATTATCTGTAACTGTTTTAAAGTCACTATTGGCCTCGTGGTGAAATCGCTGAGTGGTTTCCTTTCTCTCCGGCATCGGAGTAAGGAAGGACGCCTGTATCTCTGTAGTGACTGGGTGTATTTATACACCATCCAAAGTGTAATTAATAACTTCACCATGTTCAAAGGGATATTACATTTCTGCTTTTGTTTTACCCATCTACCTATAGGTGACCTTCTTTGTGAGCCATTGGAACACCTCCCTGGTCTTTGTGGTTAAATCTGTGTTTGAAATGTACTACTCGACTGAGGGACCTTACAAAAATTGTATGTGTGGGGTACAGAGATGAGGTAGTCATGTTAAACACTATTGTTTCACACAGAGTGAGTCAATAGAACTTATGTTGTGACATGTTAAGCACATTTTTACTCCTGAATTTATTTAAGCTTGCCAAAACAAAGAGGTTGAATACTACTGAAGACATTTTAGCTTTTCATTTTTAATACATTTGTAAAAAAAAATCAACAAACAAAAAAACATTTCCACTTTGACGTTATGGGGTATTGTGTGTAGGCCAGTGATAAAATAACAACTATGTTTACTCCATTTTAAATCCAGCATGTAACGCCACAAAATGTGTAAAAAGTCAAGGGGTGTGAATACTTTTTGAAGGCACTGTCGTCCAGGTGTGATCATGTTAAGAGGGTTGAAATATGTTTGCTTGTGAAAAGATGAACTATCCTTTAATAGTTGTGAGACAAACTCTCTGTAACGCTCCGATTTTGCACTTCCTGCTTTTCATAGAGCTGGGCATTAAAAGTAGGGGAAACTGAGACATGGGTTGGTTGTCACAGTTCTCCAGACCTGTGTCAAATACATTCAAGTACTCGAGGTGCAATTGATTATGTTCACAATAAAACCAATGGAATACTGGAGTGCATACTCCAAGCTAAATCAAGCATGCCTTAAATAATTTGAAGTATTTTAAAGTCACTTCAAGATTTTCTTTATCTCAATAGTTGTCTGATAGTACATCTGACAGTTGCTATATCTGAATTACCAAGTGGTCTAAACCAATATTAAGCCATTTAAACACCCTGTTGCGTTAATCCTTTTTAAACCACATTTTTCAATAGAAATCTTTATTTATTGAGATAATAATCATCCTTACTAATAACAATCTAATCTAATTGCGTACATCATGCCATGACAAACCGTATACATTTTTTACATGCTTACTTTAATATACTGGTATAAAAACAGCAAAACATTTCTATATGATTAGATTAGTTATGCAGTATCACCAGACATTGTGTTTCACTGCAGTACGACCATGCTGTAGCGTAGAATCTAGATGAAGAGATGTGGAGCTGTGGTCCACGTAGCAGGTGTCTGTCAGAGGGCAGTGGGTACTATTGGAAATCCCAGTAGCTATGTCTCACTGCAGTTCCCGGTGGAAGTGGACATCCTGTGGATATCAGGCATAGAGAGGATGTTTCCACAGATCAATATTACTCAGTGGATTTCCTACATCAACTCCCTGAGATCCTACCATCTGTGACATATAGCTCGAGCACGTAAGTCCCTGCTGGGCTGGGTTCCAATACTATCCATTTCTCCCTTCCCTCTCTCCTTGTTGATTCCCCTTGTTCTGATGATCGTAAAGATCTGGGTAGGTCTTTTCATTGACGGGGTGTAGTTTCTGACATGTAGCTTACAATGATTTTCAGATCTGCAAGGGTAAGTAAACAATGTCAGGGCCTGGGGCAAGGGAACATGTTTTGGTTTGGAATTGAGCCATAGACATAGAACACCACTCAACGCCTGTCAACCTCAACTGACTAAAGTGAGTGGGTCTGGTATGTCTCAATTCAAATAAGGGTTGTATTTGAATTGTCTTCGAATTTCTCTAATGTATGTTTTTACCATTTATTTGTTGAAAGTAATAACATTAAAGGCAAGCTCATGCATAGTTGATAATTACTTTTTTAAATCAATTTTACAATATTAGATTTTTGTCCTTCTAGGAAATGTATCCTTGATAAAATTCTAAATCACCATGTAAGTATGCCATGTATTAAGGTAGTTGTCAGAGAATCTTTGGGCGGCTGACAGTAGGGGTAGAGGTAATAGCCAGTGATATAATGTTACAGTAGGTGACAGAAAAAGGAACATTGAGGGGAGACGCGAGTGACACTGTTTGAAAAGAAAGCAGACAGACAGTGTAAAGTAAATGTGTCTGAACATGACTCAGATGAGGCTGAGACTCAAGGCTTGTCAGGTTAACATGAAAGGACATGAAGAGGAAGATATTGCTAGTTACAGTAGGAGGTGTGTTCATTGGACAATATGGCTCTAAGATTTTAGTTGTTTTTTTTAGGCTTCTTATGGAGGGACACAACCGTTTTTTGTTCATAATGCATTGCTAATAAGGCACTATAAATGTGCTTATAATGCATTATGAAATGGATATTCAAAGGAAGTGTGACCAGCTTTCTCACCTCAACCTCTATGCAAAATGTGTCTTCAAAAGTTTGTTTCGGATTTTAAAAACTCCTCACACCGTAAAGGCATAACTCCTCCCATCCACCAGCAAAGTCAATGTAATGTTATCCTTTTCCTGCTCATCTGAGCTGCTTAAATAATATATGGATTACCATTTGTTTGGTCTTATCATGTACAGCAGCCGTTAAAACATTCCTGTGACATGTTAAACAAGTCTTTCTGTCTGTTCTTCCCCCCCAGTGAAATGGATCACAGGTCATACAGCAACTACAGTACATCACGCTGACATCATAAATACACATCTATCCATTCAAGCATTTATTCAGACGTTACCGTTTTTGTTTGAAGCCCCTGCTGTGGCCTGTATCAATCACACGGAAGCAGAGTGACACCACACGAGCCGGGTCCCTTTGTTTCAAGTGTCACAGTTCCCGCCTGGCCATGCACTCATACTTATGTTGATCTAAAAGGAAAAACCAAACCCAAATCAACACTCTGAGACGCTTGATACAACAACTACTTCTCACATCAGAATTAGATGTTAATCCATGTTTCTCAAACATCACATTTCGAAGTTGTTCCAAACATCAAATTTCAAAGTGGTTAAATTTAAATATAGGCATTAAATCAAAATGTTTAAGTAAAGTATTAACGTTTAGGTATTAACTCCAAAATCTTACGCTTAGGCATTAACTTTGAAGCGTTAAGGTAAAGGTTTGGGATAGGCTTAAAACAGCAATATCTAAAACAAATGTTTAACGCTGGATTCAAACTTGCAACCTTTGGAATCAGAGAAGCAGATGCTTACTCCCATTCACCATCCCCACCCACAACGCCCGAGCAAAACCAAAACCTGGTTGAAGGTAACAGCGCTCACTGTTGCCCCTAGTGGCCGGTTTCCACATCCTCTCCCGACGTCTTCAGACATGGATGGACGTTGAATACTGACTTCTATCACGGTGACCTGGCTGGTTACATATGGCCGGCCCAATGGAACCCCAAAAGACACTTAGTGCACATTCCTAATAGGCAATTGCCCATTACAATAGACGGGTTAGCTGACAAAGTCACAAAAATTATGAGCGTGTTTTGATGTGGCTGGAAGACGTTCCTTGTTTTGATTCTGAATGGTCAGATAGCCAGCAACAATGACAAGAAGCTGCCAAGTGGGGAATCGTAGGTGGCTCGTTTCAGCTCGTTTTATCTTGTTATTGATTCCATGTCTTGTTTTGGCTGATGTCATGTCTATGCTAATTTGGCTAAAATTCGCTAGCTAGCTAACCAACAACTGTAACAATGTATTTGAGAGAGAGCAAGTGCTCATTGTGCAAATATATTTATGTTTTCAAGAAACATTTGGGAACTAAATATAGTTTACATGTTGTCAACAGTCTAAGCCAACCCCATCTGTTTCACCTCACAGTTGCAGACGTGTCGGTTTTGTTGCTAAACAACCAACCAGTCCATATATTTGTGACAAGACTACTATAAAACCGAATACTCAATATAACAACACATGGCTGAAGAAAAGACTGTTAGAAAACAGGGCTGTTTATTTAAGTAATCCAGCCACGGATCATATCATGTTTCTATTCCAGGCACATTAGGGCCGTGGTACCGATCCTTTGAACACTTTCAAGGGTGAAGCCAACATGCTCAATGTGTAGCAATCGATTTGGAGCCGAAACATCAGAGATGTGGTGTTTTTTCTGCAGCCTTTAATATAACTTCACAGTGCAGGAAGTGTGTGAGTCATGAAATTTGCCCTGGTTATCTGCTTTCACACGCTCCAGCCAGCCGGCCAACGGCCCTCGGAAAAGGGACGCCTAGAGCTGTTTCAGCGTCACACAAACTTGCACGCTCCCAGCCTTCAAAGCATGAGCCTGTGACTGACACAAGCAGACTTATATACACACGCAAGCACACTCGTATACACATGCACATACACAGGCGTGCACACACACACACCACAGACACACACACATAAACAGACACACACATACACATGCAAGCTAACAGACAGGCATACACACACACATCTAGGCATACACAGGCGCACACACACAGGCATGCACTCACAAGCACGCAGACAGACAGACAGACAGACAGACAGACACCAAGTGACTTTAGAACTCCTTCATAGTAAGGTTCTCACTTGTAAGGGGGGGGAGAATGTGTGGGGTCAGCTCATATGACCTCTTGCTGCAGCCCCTGTGTCAGGATTGGTCAGAAGCCTCCACTGGCTCAAAGTGGTTTGGTCAACGTTTTTGTGTGTGTGAGAAAGGAGAATAATTGGAATTGATCTGAATAAACAAGTTTGTCTGAGATTATTAATTGTCTATTCCTACTATCCAGACAATTCAAGAGGGCTTGCCATTCTCTTTGACATTTAACTCTTTATGACAATAGCAACATGACTTGTATAATATACAGTAGAGCCATCAAAAGGAAGGTATGCACCTTTACATTGCTGAATGGAAATCTGCATTTAGTGGAAACCTCTAATGCAGGACTGCTCAATAGTTATCTGTTTATTGTTAGCCAATTTAAATGATGGGAATATTGTATTTTACCAAAAAGTAGGCCTACTAATGTTGAGTACGGTCGTCAATTACGCTATTGTAACATGCTAATTAATAACCTTGACTACAATGTAACCGTGTTGAAAGTGTTAATACATTCGTAGATTTTTAAATACTGTAATTCAAATTGACACGTTGGTAAAAATCTAGGGAAGAATTCAAGTATTTTAATTCGCCACCGTTCCCTGTTCAAAAGAGAAGAAACGAATATTCGCCCGCTATAACTGGTTTGCACCCATATGAAAACATGCATTTCTAACTTGAAAACATAGGCTGTTGGTCATGAATTATTAATAATAATCCATTAATATGACAAAAACTATGCTTGATTTGTTTGGGAGGGTGGACAATTTCCTCCAACATCTCTGTGAAATCAGAAACGTTTGAATACAAATTTCATTTAATATGAAATTGCTAAGCATGCATTCATTTAAACTTGTGCACCCGTGTATATGAAATGAAAAATTGCAAGGATATTTCGAGCATATTTGCACAGAACAAGGCCTAAACAAGTTGACATGAATAACAAATTCGGTAGAAAATAGCTTTCAGAAGATCAGAGTTGCATGTAATTGGTGTGTGTAATTGGACAATAAATAGACACCATATTGGCAAAATGTCTCACATGTTTGGCACACCATGACATGAATATTGAGAGCTTGTTAATTATTTAGATTAGAGTCAACGAGACAGGCACGGATGTGTGCTCTCACTTGCTTAATTTGAATTCCCAGTGATGGAACAGAGGTGATTGGCTCTCTGCATTTTCTGTAACATCCTTATCATAAGGAACCCAACATGAGTTGACCATTTTAGATAAACGAATTGAATCAGCATTCCCATTATGTTTCGTGATAAGTAGGCTGAAATCACAATGGCAATAAAATAGGAGAACCACAAATAAACGGAAACATTTGCAAGGGTGTAACACATCTTTGAAAAAAGGTAAAGAAAATGTTGCTTATTCTCTAAAGTCTATTCGAAGTTATTATATTGTTGCTGTTTGTGGTAGCCTGATAAACTTTGAGGTGGTGCTATAATAGCATCATAGGCCCAGCACAGTGGAAGATGGAAGATGAGCTCTTGAAATAACAGTAACTTCATGAAACAAGTCGAGTTTATTTTTGAATGATCGTCTACAACGATATAAAATGAATCTCAATCAAGACGGCACTCAAACGGAAGAGTTTTTAATATTATTTAGGACGATAGCTTCGCAGGAGGTAAAGTTGGGCTGCATCAAAAGAAATGTGGTCAATTGATTTCCTTCCAAAATAAATAGAATCTTAAAAATGTTGCATAAATTTCACTTAAAAAATGTGGAATCTTTCGGTCACCGAAAACAAAATGCAAGAGCAAAGCAAGCACTTGTGTTCAATTAATCAAAATATATGCATGTTGACCCTGTTAGAATTTCGTTATTTAGAAAACATTGAAATATAATTCTTACCGGGTAGTCCATGCTTTACAGAAGGAGAGGTCCGAAGTCTTGGGCGGATTCTTTGCAAGTGAGATGTCTCCCCCTGAAGACTTGTCTCTTCAGGCCCTCAGCGCCCAAATGTTGATTGGGTTGTGTATTGAGACGCAGACTGCGTATTCGCAAAGCTGCCAAAGACTTATCCTTGTTACCCTATTACTGCTTCACGTTACCTACTCAATCAAGCCCGAGATAATCTGAAATAGAACATGTATGGCCTCCAGGTCTCTAGAAACACATTAGGTGGGCTCTTTTTATGGAAAAGTGTGTTTGGTGTGGCGCTCCAGCTGTTGGATTATGCTATGAGGGCAACATTTTCACCAGGCCTGTTAGGAGCAACAAGAGGTCCATTATAGCATGCAATTTTAGATTATTTATTTTCCCCAATATTTTTTTCTGACTAGAATCATTTTCATAGCATGGGCCCATGAAAATCAATTTTCCCTCCAAAATTAGGTCAATTGTTTTTTTCTTTCATTGTATGGGCATGATGAATAACAAGTAAATTATAAACGTAACAAATAGCTCACCTGAAAATATGAAATAATCCCACAAGCCTAAATAAAACTACCCTGCACATTCCATTTTATTTAGAACGGAAGGCTATTTCCCTCGACGTCTGCTGAAAGTTTGAAGGGGGATTTGTATTCTTAGTCAATGTGGCCAACAGTGATAACGTTAAAAATTTTCATCTGCGCCCTAAAATGAGTTTGAGCTCTGCCCTGAAGTCATGAAATCACACGTACCCGCCTCCTCCGTCCCCTAGCTATATACCTCTCTTTGTTTGTTTGTTCAAACTTGTGAATTATATTTTCTCGGTGCTGTGGAGTTGTTCTAATGTTCTATAAACGCACTGGTGCATTTGATGACGGACCACAGCACATCAATAAACGGGACTGTCTAGACAAAACTACAATGGTTGATCAAACGTGTCAACACAATGTATAAAAGAGGGTTGGCTATCTGGAAAGACAAATAGTAGGCTCGGCCACATAAAAAAAACAAAAACAAATGTAGGCACTTTTCAGCAAGGTATAACACTGTTATTCTCGTAGTCATAGTTGTCCAATTGTTATTGATATAATGATGATTATTGTTGTTATTGCTATCTAATTGAAAAGAGAGGTTGTTGTTCATCTGCCCAACAAATAAGGTATAGCAAAAGTGCACATATTTACCATATGAACGCCTACGCATAGGCCTAGCTCTCAATGCTCAATAGGCTACAGAATAGTTTTGCAATAGTTTATTCGTAGAACATTGCGCTGGTCAAAATACAATAGCCTAACCTCGTATTGGTATTATTGATTATGGTCATGTATTATGTACAATTACTGACATAGACGAATATGTTATGTAGACCTATAATCACATGATGTATCAAGAAACCCATCTTAAACTTCCAGTGCTAGGCTATATTTTGCATCTCTTTTCAGGAGTCGTGCCCTCGTGATTAGTATACGTCAGAGGTTAATGAGCTCGTGCCTTTGTTGTTCGTTCCAATTCCTGTTTGTTGATTCCAGTGTTATTTCAAGCACCAGTGATCACTCGGAGGCCTTGGCTAAGAGGCAGACGTGTATTCAGCGGTTAATCTGACGGGGCATCTTGACTCATATGTGTATTGGAGAGGGCCATTGTTTTCGCTATAGATTAGCCGGGTTAGTAGCTCGCATAATCGAAACCCAACAGACACATAGACTCATCAAAACTCACACGAATACTTGAATCGGCACAAAATTCCTCAACAAAAGTTTTGAACAATGTATTTACTTCCATTAAATAAAACACAATAGTTTATTTTTTTGATGTTGAAAAAAAACGAAACAAAATTCCATACCAAATAGTATACACAGAGCAAAACCAATGTCATTTTGCAGGAACCTTTGATGCGTCTTTTTATACCCAGGATTGCTACTCTAAATCGATATTCACACAGACATTTAATAATAAATTTATATGTTAGAAACACACAACTGGTGCGTTTAGTATGTACATTCCCTTGTTTGCAAGCAAAACATTATTCCTTTAGGGTTTTCCACATGCTTTGTTAAATTGAACCTTGAGAAGAGAGCAAGAGCATTCGCCTCAATAAACTGGAGATGATATTTAGATATATATACAACCTTTCAGTCAATTAACGTCCAAAATTCGAAACTTTCAAATAAACACGCTTCGAAAATAAAGTAGGTCTATCCTAAATTCTGCACTCGCGGGTGAAGAACAAAATACTCATTAGCAAAAAATGCCTAATAACTTCCGTTTACGTTTAAAGCTCCATCGCAGGGTTTAGCTCATTTCAGTGGTTTAGTCTTCTCGTGCCCTTTTGAAAAAGAAAAAAGGTAGTCTATCGTTCCTGTGACTGGGGTTTATGTATTCTCAGGTATTAGACTGGTCTATCCACGGCGTACTGGCAAGCGCTCAGATTTGAGGCCGGATTCTGAACACTGGTGTATCCAAAACTCGAGTGCTGCTTGGCTTTCAGTCTCAGGCTAGCCAGACTGGAGTTGCAAGTGTCCCTGTACACATAAGGGGGAGTCGGCGGGGCGTACGGGCAGGTTGGCGTGGGAACTCCCGAATTAAGAGAGGGGTTGCTGAGGTTGTTCAAGTTATTGAGGCTGTTAAGGCTTGAACCGGGCACGCCAGTGACCGCGGAGGGCACCATGCTAGAGGTCATGCTCATTGAAGAAATGGAGTTCGGCGGGGAGAACATCGTCTGCGATGACAAAGGGTTGACATTCATGGAATTGAAAAAAGGGAAGCTTTTGGTCGACAGGGAAGCCGACGTTAGCCCTTTGGCGGCCCAGTTGTTATACGTGTAGCTGGGGTACATATCATCGTAGGGCTGCATAAGTCCATTGAACTGAGGACCGAAGCCGTTCTTGCATAGCTCAGCTTGTTGATTCCTTTCCCTTTTCCTCCATTTTGCTCGCCGGTTCTTGAACCAAACCTACAACAAACAAAAAGAGGAGTTCAGAATTTGCTAATTATGTAGGCCTTTAGGCTACATGTAGGCCCCATGTGCTTTATTTTATAGCCAACGCAAATACGACTTGTTGGCTATCTTGTGCAATTCAGAAGAATTGATGGGTAGCCTAATTGGTCAGCAATTAACCAAATGTCGTATTTTTTTTATTCGTGTGTGGCCTTTAGATGTGTCTTAAATCAAAATCAGACATAGAACTGTAAATCAATTAAAGTCATTTCTCACAAATGACAAATCTTGACCTTGTCAGTTTGCAAAAATATACCCACAACTAAAAGTGTAAACACAGGATACGCTTTAAATATATAGAGTTGTTCTCAAACTTGTAATTACTTGACGTTATCAAAACAACTATTGTAGCGTAATTTATTTCAAAGCGCAACGCTCCTTGTGATACAAGCCTATGTTGGATTGCAACAGGGCGTAATTGATTCCCTTTCTCTCATGCAAAACAATCCGGGTTGATTCCAATATAACCCCAACAACACATCCAGCGTTCCTAGCTGTCATTGAACCATCTTAATTTCGGAAGGTGTGTAAAGCCTATTCCTCCATAGGCAAAGACAAACACGACCGTGACCTTATTTATACATCACGAGAGTGACAAACACAAAATACAAGCTTGCACCTCTTTCACATGAACGTAGTAACACGATTTGTGTCTGTCTGGGGCTAATGTCAATCCTAACCGCTAACAGTTTAGCCTGTAGTTATTATTTGTTTTCTACAACTAATAAACAAACGTGCTTGTCTTGTTATCGGCAATGTTAGATATCTAGCAATACTGTGATGTTATTCGTAAATATAGTAAATGTGTGACATTGTTATATTTCAACCATTTCCATCGTATCCACTTCATTGATATTGACATTAAAATCGTACTATTTTACAGTAAAACATATTTGTGTAAAGTGGGTGGCCTATCATTTTAATTTTTCTAAATAATAATAAATTATAGGCTTAGCCATCTAATGTTTGGTGTTTTGTGACTTGTTAATTGAGTCATACAATTTTAAAGAATAACCAGTCTGAGTATTTGCTTTAGGCAACCTATTATGTTCCAAGAAAACATGTTCTGGCCGCGCGCAATTAACGTTATGCATGTGTAATAATTGACGTCCTTGCCTCCACTCAATATGAGTGGCACAAATCACCCGAAATGATGCACATAAATAGTGTTGGTTTATTCCCAGGGGCCTTACCCGAACACGGGCCTCGGTGAGGTTGGTCCACACGGCTATCTCCTCTCTTGTAGACATGTCCGGATAGCGATTCCGCTGGAACGTGGCCTCCAGTTCCTGAAGCTGCTGGCTGGTGAAGTGAGTCCTCTGTCGGCGCTGTCGCTTCTTTTTAGAAGGGTCGTCTGAAGAGTCGTCATTTTTGCTCTGACCCTTTGAGTCTTTATCTGTGGAGAGAGTAAACAAATGCATAATATATTGTGGTCGGGTCAGTCACAGGCCGTGAAGTATCCTCGGTGATATCATCCTGGTGAAACTTGAACCCATTTTAAATCCTTTGAATCAAAAATCGAATCAAACTTTATTTGTCACATGCGCCGAATACTACAACCCTGAAATGTGTACTTTACAAGCCCTTACCCAACAGTTACTCTTATGCTAATACTACTCATAATGTTACGATTCCTTATTTTCGAATGTTTATGCAGATACATTACAAAAAGGTCATATAAAACGTGACTCCAAAACAATGTCAGTAGGACAATGATTGTTTTGTTTTATTTGCACAATGTGCCAATGGTAATACTGTACAAATGGTCATTTTAAAACGTTTATCTGTTTTGTCTTTCATCGAATAAAGGCTTACATTTCACATTTTAAAAGTATTACACGTATAAAGGTATGCGTAAAGACATTAAACATGATCACAACAAAAATAGAACTTCACCAGAGTCAAAGGTTATGTGAGTAATGAGAGCGTCAAGTTCGGTGACACCTATAACACAAATAAACCAATTACTGGCACAATCATAATCCGAATATCTGCATAGTCAAACAAAGTGACCCTCTGTCAGTCTTATATGTCCAATGACTATTTGCATTCGTAAAATATCATCTTCCTCGGTCTCAAAATGCCTTTGTTGAGAGAGGCTGTAAAGGGAGCCATCTTTTGTTCTTTATCAACAAAAAAACGACCATCCCCTCCTCTCAAAGTCATGTGCTGACAGTATGCACCACGGGATGATTCTTACCTACGGACTCTGGACTGGAGGTGTCCGATACCGTGTGTACCTCTAACCTGTGTTTGGAGTCCACAGACCGCTGCAACGGCTGCAGACTAGAGGCCATTGCTAGTGCCTTGTGTTGCGTGGAAGAGAGTTTAGTCCCGGTTTGGTGGTGGTGGTGGTGATGGTCTAAATTCAATGGATCCTTCATAGAGTTCATATGGATAGGAAAGCGCACGACTCACTGTCAGAGGCGGATTAAGTTCTCTCAGTGCAAGCGAAAAAAAAAGAGAGACGTCCGACGGATAGGAGAAAGTGGGAATCAGTGGTGTCAAGATTTATATCAACGCTTCTCCCTCGCAAATTAAAGTAAAACAAAAAAACAAATACCTTTGTTTGAATTGCTTAAAATCTATTTAGAAGAAACCCAGCATAATTCGCGTCGGAGAAAAAACCCCACAGCGTTTTGATTGAAGCAGGGGCAAATAGATAAATCGGGCTGATACTGCTTGTTGCGCGGAGAATCAGAGTGACAAGGACAGGTAGGTGATATTAGATCCAGAGGCATACACACACTACGCCGCTCGCTCTTCATTTCAGCTGTTCGCTGCGCCTTGGCTGTACCACTGTGCCTCTCTCCTATGCCTTTGACGTCACCGAGAGCACTCCCATTTTCTGACAGGCCGTCAATGTGGACATGGAGGTTTGCTTGGCCAACCCGCGCACGGGGAAATAAAATACGTCTGCCAATGTGTTCATACGGGGTACATAGCTTATTTTTCTTCCAAATAAAACCATGTCAAGAGAGACGGGACGCATGGGGTAGTGTACCGACGATGCACCGAATCTGCAGACCCCCAAGATAAAACCATATACAGTCTTCCTTCTTTCAATGAAAAGTACACCGTTATAAAACACCAGTATTGAAACGCACGTCACTCGCGTCGTGTGCAGTCTACTCTCAGACATTTACACGAGGATTTTAATGGAAAACATACCCAACTAGGGAAATTGCATCTAACATTCAAGTCATACCAACAGGGGGTCATGATGCATTTATTTGGTCAAAATTGTCTAGCCTATTTATTGTGTTCTTGCTCATCTTATGTTCTGCCCATTGAAGAAACCATGCAACAGAGATCACCCGATGAACTGACCTTTCATAAACAGTCATCTCCGAGCAATGCGCAAAAGAGCAAGGCTATATTTATATGATGCGGAAACCAGGATGCGCTGACCCCACTGCCGATAGTTCACAGAACGGATGTTGACATTTTTCAAGTTGTTGGCCATTTCGAGCATAACAGATAAATGATGACCAGACAAATCAATCGTGTCAGAAGTCAAGTGACACAATCTAGTCACACATTCAAACCTTATTAGTCACCAAACAATTGGGCAAAAATGCAAGGGCCTTGGTTTCCAAAAGTCGGTCCTTGGGACCCCAAGGGGTGCACGTTATGTTTTTTTGCCCTCGCACTACACAGCTGATTCAAAAACTCAACTCATCATTTAGCTTTGGTTGTTCGAATCAGCTGTGTAGAGTTAGGGCAAACAAAACTGCACCGATTCGGGTCCCCAGGACCGAGTTTTGGGAAACACCGGTTTAGGTCATTCGATTTCCTCGAAATTACTCATTTTTATCTCGGTGCTTAGCTGGGTATCCTGTGCGCTTAGACCTTTCAGCTGTTCTCAGGAAGTCGACTTGTAGTGCTTTTTAATCTAATAAAATGCTAATTTGCCTAATAATTTGGAATAAGGACTTTTAATGACTTCGAGCTGATTTCCCATTGCAGATAAATGGCCGTATGCATGGGGGATATGCAGGCGTTTGACAGTAGTTGACATGGGACGAGTATTCTTCCCCTTAGGCATGTGCGTTAATACTGTAAATGCAAACAGCATTCAAATGTCCATGGAATAAAAATTTAATGAATATGTAACATGATAGAAAATGATTTGATTGTCAGCCTCCACATATCATATAATATATTACATGTATTATAGTCCGTTGAATGCATTGTTAATAGCAATACTATTAATACAAATAACTTTCTTCATAACTACAGAAAATGTATTCTAATTATTTCATGCATACTTTGTCTTTAATCTGAATGTAAACTGCATAATATATAGACATCACGCGTCTTTTCTTCCCAATCTCGTGGATATCAGGATATGGGCGCTGCTAATACATTATTGGGCTAATCCCGTGAAAGCCCTTGATATACACCTCATTTGCACTCTTGTGGGAGAGCCGCGCGCGGACCATGGAGCGAGGGAGAAAGAGCTGTCAAAACCACGGGTATGGTTATGCCTCCATCCTCCCTATAGAGTTATAAAGAATAACCCTGCGCTGTGTGTTTAGCCACCCCACTGTACACATCTGGACAATAATATATGCAGTCCTTGAATGAAGATGTGAATTTAGCCTGCATGTCTTCCTTACATCATGTATTTATTCAGTTTAGGTGAGTATTCTCACGACTGTCTTTTCCTGGGCCCGAGTCAGGCATATCAGGTGCATTTTATTTGTTTAAATCCCCCTCATATGATTCGGTCAGAGGTTGGGTCTTTCACAGGTCATTTGGTGCAATGCAATTCGCTTGGGTGTTATACGTTGTGATCTACAAGTGGTAATCTCATTTTATTTGAATGATGATGTAGCCTCGGGCCTTATTAAGCAATAACCTGCATTCTGCGTTTTAGCAAGGATTTTGTGAACAATTTAACTATTAAAATTCCCATTGGGTACAGAAGTCAACATCTATTCCGCGTTGGTTCAAAGTAATTTCATTGAAATTACGTAGAAACCACGTTTATGCACCCAATATCTGCCCAGTGGGATATTACCCTGAATTAGATTGTTTTAATGATACTACTACCACCACTACTAATACTACTAATACTACTAATACTACTAATAATAATAATAATCATAATAGTAATAATAATAACAATATACTATACAAAATAAATCATTTAAATGGCATTGAAGACTACATTTTTCTGTAGGCTCTGCAAGCCAAGAAATTCTGATTGCTCAATTATTTTGCTGAAAGTAATACTAGATTTGCAGTGGATTATCGGTTTCCTCTTCATTTTTACCTTCAGAATGCGTTATCTCTCTTCTGTGGATTATCGCGCGCGATACGACATAGAGGGCCATTAATTAGCAATTCAGTCAATATAAGGGAGACGACAAGGCTTTTTACATAGGATTAAGGGGACATCAGATTCCTCCATTAGTATATTCCTCCTCACGAATAAGCTTTCATTATACATTTAGTTTTCCCTGGAGTCAATCTGACAAGACCTGAATATATTAAGGCCGTTGTAAAACAGTTGAAAGGGATCGCCAATAATCAGGTGGCTCGAGTGTCTCTTCACTCCGGTGCCTACATGTGCAAGCCTCGTTGGCTCGTCTTTGCATTACCTCATATAATTATGTGTTTCTATTTATCTTATTATTGCTAATCAATGAGGGATCACAACGCCGTCCTTGCTCAAGTTGTTGCTATGGAGAAAAGTAGCCCCACGGGCTGATGCCTGCTTTGCCACTTGATTAGATCCAATATATCATGAATGAAAATAAAATGAGCTAAATTAAGAGTTGCCAAACTGGCAATTCGTTTAGCACTTCAACAAGATTCGTTTTATGTTATTCCCTAATTGCACAATAAATGAAATCCACTCCAACCTTACAGACTTGGCCCAGACGAAATACACTGTATTTTTCGTTATATGCTATGTGACTGTTGTTTATGTGAATATTGCTGTGTATGGATTTAAATGCGTCATCATATTTTGGCATAACTGATATGAGCCACAACTTGATGCAAGATGCATTGATAGCCACACGAATTGCAATAGAAATTACACTATGACACTTTTTAATGGTAGTCCCTTAGAAAATAAGAGTGCCTTATATTTGAGGAAATATAATGATTAAAAAGCCTTTTATTCATAGGCCAAAGGTGGGGTATTGGACTACTTGGTAGGCCCTACTTCAAATGAAGAGGAAGGACAACATGACAACAACAAAAAAGTAGTCCATATATATTGCCGCGTGTTGTCTGTAACCCTTGGCAGCTTAACGAAAGCTGGGTGCAATGAAGATAGAATATATGCGTAGGTCTTTCCCTACTCTCTTTCCCAGTGGCGCACTACTGCACATCAATACCCGGCCACCAGGTGGCAATCTAAGACAGTATAAAAACCACTTTTCCTCAAAAGAACTGGACTGGTGATACACCTACATAGGCCTAGACGAGCGTTTCCCAAACTCGGTCCTCGAGATAAGTTGATTATTTGAATCCGCTGTGTAGTGCTAGTGCAAAAAAAATACAAATAAAACGTGCAGCCTTTGGGGTCCCGAGGACCGAGTTTGGGAAACGCTGGCCTAGACAGATCTATGATATTTTAGGAACGAAAATGCATCTTATTTTCTGATATGCAAAGGAACCAAAAAATGAAATGATGCTGTTATAATCTCAGCATCTGTTTTCTGCAGTGGGCGAAGTATGAAGAATTTCCCATTGAAGTGTTGTGGCACAGTAGTTACACATATATGCTCACCTATTTGTCCACAAGTTGACGCAAGCTTGCGGCAGTGGGAGTCCATTATCGCAATTAGGGGAACCGCTTCTGGAAAAGAAAAGAGACTGGATTTAGTATGATAATGCTGAACCGGTTGCATCGAATACACACAACCCCGTGTGCTCAAAATCACAACATTTTTCTTAATGTACAATCAAGACATTGCAGTATAGGGTCAAACACAATTGTCATACCTGTATCATTGTTGATAAGGCCTATAAACACTCCGCTATTTTCCTCAAGTTTTGTCAAATGTCGAGCATTTGAATAGGCCTACTGATCATTGGTTTTGAACCCTATAACACAAGGAGCTCTTTAAATGCAGTTCCTACAGAAAAGCAATGCAACGGTTTTACTGGGTGCTCTGTGACGGGGGTTGGTGTAAATTGTTCCGGGGGCATGCAGCAGTTTGGGGCACTGGAAGTTGAGTGATTCCGCAGTAAAATCACGGGATTAGTGTCTGATTGAGATGTCTGTCGGTGGGATATTAAAAAATTCATTATCGCAGCGCCATACTAACTCGATATGAAGTAACACAGATGGGATTTTATTAGGCCAGGCTTCCCGACTGTTTGCTTATGATAATTTAAGATGGGAAATTTGCATGCAATCATGCTGTTAACCGTTTTTCCCATTCATTCATTCTCTTTCACTTTGGACCCGCCGGCGCCACACAGAACTCCTTCTCGCCTCACCTGCTACATAGTCTACATCTGTGATTTTCTTCAAAAGGGTTAGACATTGGAGGTTAAGTTTTACATGGTGTGTACCCGGAGAACCCTGGTTTGAGTGGAGCAGGTTCTTGTGTATTTCGAAGTAAAATGAAAGATGGGGTGTCAGGTTGTAAGGTTACTGCAAATCCCTCATGTCATCTAATCAGCGGCAGTAATGAGCTTTCATTCAATATTTCAGGGGGCTCCCCCTCGCCCCTGATCCATTACATTGGGTTTGGAAATGGTATTGACAGGGAATAGTCTCACATAGAAATATGCGGCAGGTGGCCGAGCAGGTAAGAGCCTTTGGCCAGTAACCGAAAGGTCCAGGTGAAAAAGTCGATGTGCCCTTGAGCAAGGCACTTAACCTAAGCTAATTGCTCCTGTAAGTTGCTCTGGACAAGAATGTCCACTAAGTGACAAAAATTTGAGAAATGTACATTTCGAAAATAAAAATAATATTCACTTGAATTTGGAATTTCCTGTAATTTTTTTTGCCTGAATAAAACGACATTGCCCTAAAAAGCAGCAATAGCCTTGTACGCTCGTAGACCCGTATGTTAGACATTTTAGAATTGATTGATACTATTCATTCGATTAATTTTACTTCCAAATAAATTACGAAGTAATAAACGAGTAATAATTCAAATAGCCATATATTACACGATTAGGGGGTCTAGTTACCTGGTTGTAGAAGTTGATATTCTACTAATTCCAATTGAACTTGCAAGCATGGTTAGTGCACATTTGAGCTCCACCATTTCAAATAATATAAATGACTATGTAAGTTTCTCGTTATGGCAAACACTTTACCAACACTAGGCACACTACTAGGCCTAATACTAGACTAACACTACCACCATCAAGGAAAGCATAATAATAATAATAATAAATATGTCAATTTAAAGTGGTGTATTGTGATACCATGAGTGTCTAATTATTTGAATGCTATTATGACATTCTGTCTATATTCGTTGTTAGCATAGTTGTGAGCCTAAATTATCCGTATTTGGGTATGTCATTATTAACGTGCCTTTTATTTGTGTAAAGGATACATGCAAAATAAAAAAAAGGAAGTAAACAATCATTTTTAGGACTATTAGCCTACTATAATAGACATGGAAAGATAATATAAATAGCCCATAATATGTTTTATTGAAATCTGATCCAGTTTGAGATTTAGAGTTCAATCATAGCAATACCCGCAACGCAATTGATATGTAATCAGTCCAGTAGACCACAACAAATTGTTGAATGATAGTCAACAATAATCTTTATTAATACATTCTTTATTTCTTAAGGTTGCACCGTTCACTTCAACAGCACGAATTCAACAGCCTGTCTGTATTATGAAAATGATTAACCATATATTTCGGCATTAATTTGAGGCGCGAGACCATGAAGTCAAATCCATTCCATGTTCCATTCAGTGCTAACGTTACATCACTATCATCAAGCGGACTTACAAGGTGAAACCTGCCACGAACTCACTTATCATGTCCCTTTATCTTACTGCGGTGCTGATGAAATTCACATCAGACTTCCACAGATTACGCCAAAAAGGCTAACCGAGGTGGAACGAATTCCTTCACTTGCATTAACTCTCCGCAAAGAGTGGCCTTCGCACTTACCGTAGTCGAAGACACCAGCGCCTTACGCCCTTTCTTGTTTTATTCTTGTCTGGTTAAGAGGTAAATTCCACACCGATGGTTCTGCTTATCACCATTCAGATAAGGACCTGAGACATCGAACTTCCAGGTCCAAAATATTAAAGTTGCTGTCCGCCTCCCGAAGGAAAAAGTCTCAGCGCTACATAGATATCTTATCTTTCCCGCTTATCTGATCAAAACGCGATGCCACGTAGGATTGTGTATTATATAAGCGCATACAACCATCTAGCTACAGTGCTTTTAGAAATTGCGAAGCAGGCGCTGTCATTTCAATAGGTCATTCTCTCTCCTTGGATCGTCTTCAGCCTCAACAACTTTTTTCTCCAGACAGACAGCCTAAGAGTGGCGCATTTTTTTCTCTCTCTCGAGCTTTGACAGAGTGCGTGGGTGTGTGTCTGCGTGAGTGTGTGTGTGTGTGTGTGCCTCAGTGGGTGTGTTCGTCTGCGTCTACGTGCATGTGTAGTTAAAGACAGTGTAAACTAAGAAACGCTCCATTTACAACAACAACGAAATAAAAACTCGAATAAACTAATTGTAATATAATTGAGTAAAACGTCATTCATAACACATACCCTACCATTTGTATGTTCTTGTTTTTAGGCCTACATTAATTAAGATACTAGAATGTGGAAGGAATTCACTGTGTATATATGCTTGCATAAGCAAATAGATCTACATTTTTTTTACTCTAAAATTTCCGTTAAAAATAATAACTATTTCTATCCGTCGGTAAGATTAGTGTATTTGAAGCCTATGTTTATTTTTAGCACTATGTTATTTCAAAGTTAATCTTTTATTTGCAGCCTACATAGGCTACAGGAAATTTGCTGGAAGAGAGCCTTAAACATGTTGAAATTGACCAGAAACCACTCTCAAACGCTATATATTCATGAATTAATTAGATTTACTAACCAGCATCACATCATTACATTATAAAAGTAGAATTTAGTGGATGTTCATATCATGATAAAAAAAATAACTGCCATTTGAAACAGATTTACAGCGTCAGTGTCCACATTACCTTGTGATGTCTTCAATGTTAATTTAAAACATTGACAAACTATTTGGCAGTTCAAAGTGAATACGTTTTGCGTTACAATTTCTGATTCTTGGAGTAACGTGAGTAATATTAGGCCTGCGTTTGAATTGACACATTTGTTTTGGGATATACTTATTTTTTATTCTTTGGAGAAGCGAACAGCTGGCTGGGATGCAAATGCTCTTTATAGATCCGTAGGATCCAGACTGATTTTCTATTCGCATCTTAAGTGAGCCAAGCGGACCGGACGTAGGCTACATTTCATGTGCCTAATCCTTCTTTTACATTTTTAGTCATACTCCCATTAAACAAGTAATTAATGCACACAACCACATGGGAATTTCGCTGCAACGAGTCATTAAAGCAAAACATGCACACGACAACGGCCTTATATCTGTTTTCCCACATTGTCCCTTTGAAACACTTTCCTAAAATGTAGGCCTATAGGCCTTGTGGGTAAAGTATGCATTCGACGTGCATGTCTGATGGAATATTGTAAAGATATGATTATACCGATGCTATCTATCATTTGCGTGTTCTAAGGCGTCTGAGAATTGTGATAACAACGCAAGCGGCAATTGGAGGAGGTTTATATGATCTATGGACACAGGAAATCAATTAGCCTCATTTATGAGAGTTGCATCCCTGATTTCTTCTGCGTCCGTCATAGGCCCCAAAACATGTCTATAGATAAATTACGAGCACATTCGTAGAATAGTATGTACTAAGCCTGTAATGCATAATTGATAAGCAGATACATTTTCTGGTCTGTGACGCCCTATGTTAATATCAGGTCACTCAATTATCTGAAGATGACCTATACACACCGATTACATTTGATCTCCGTGTACAACGAACGCGCATGATTTCAAATCCCCCAACGCTGTTATCAAATATCAACCTGGCATACATCCCTTTGGTACAGCAAGCCCAACCCCGCCTGTCATATCAGAAGGGGGAAAAACGGTGGCGTCTTGAGAGGCACGTTGTTCTACTTACCACGCTTACCTTCATCTGGAGAATAAAGATGTGAGCCTGCCTTCTCTTTCTCACGAAGAAAGGTGCATAGGAATGCCTGAAGTTCAGTAAAAAAGGCTGCTGCTAGTGCTATGAAATCTTTTGCCTCGGGGGCAACCCGGCGGCTTCTCTTCATTTCGAGCACTTATCGATTCGCTGTTGTCGTCTTTGGCGACGCAGAAGGACACTTGAAAGAATTTCTAATGGGGCTGTGATGTGAGAAGGGAGGTGACCTGACCAAGCGCGCTCTTCTGATTCTTAACGAGGACATCAACCACTTTGCACACATTCAGCTGCCGACAGCAATACTCGGCCTATTGGACATTTCAAGGATTTACTTGTGCACAGGCCTATTCTATGAAACGTGTAGCCATGCTCTCCATTTCATGTAGCCTATATGCATGCATTTTATATTCCACTAAATGCATGTCTAATATAGCTGCCATATAACCAAATAGTGGTCAAATGATATGGGATTGACAAGCAATCGCTGCACTAATCAAGTCCATTATAATCTATTAATTGTGAATAAGGTATAATAAACATTGCGGTGCAAATTAAATTTGTACAATCCTATTTTCTTTGTTGGATTTAGTTATAGCCTACATCAAACTGGTATCTTCCTAAATTATTTATGATTTGCTGTATGTTAGTAAATGCTTCCTTGAATGTGTTGTACTAGAGCAGAACAGACCTATCTCCCTATAGGCCTTGTTGTTGTGAGCCCAATAACTAGATTGTTCAGTGGTGTTGGGGTATAGAGGACCACTGTCTATAGCACACATTTGTTACAGATCATTTATCACTTATTAAATGATCATTCATCTGTACTAGTATAGGCCTACAAAAACTATTGCACCAAAATCAGAAGAGTTGAGATATTGACATATTTGGCATTGGATCACACATTTCCCTCCACAGTGTAATTAAAATTATGCCCCTGACACAAAGTGTGTATATTTCGAGAACACTTTCTTTCTTCTGACATGTTGGATAAATAGTTTGCCATAACCAATTATTTTTCTTGCCCCAGTTTCGAGTCATTAAAGTCAAATCCAGCGCAGACCACGAGGAATCAATTAAAGTACAGTTAAATTGGACTGAAAATGCCCCAAAGCTGAACTTTATTCAAATGTTTCTCAAAGTGAATACCTCTACCACTACCACTACCCTCACCTAAACCAATCAGATCTCTACTGTCAATGCATTCCATTCCAGGTTGACATAGAATGAACATTTTAGAAGTCTATCTCACACCAAAGAATCAAAAACACTAGACTATGCATGATGACAAACATATGGTCCACTATCAATCTATCTTGCAGCTTTAAATCTCTCTTTCAGTGGCAGGCTTTGGTAATGTGGACGTGAAGTCGATTACTCAGGAGTGTACGTCTGCCTGAGAAACTGGGCTGGCTTGTTTTCTGCATCAGCCCTCAAAACCACAAGCGATTGTCGCCTAACGCTATGTCTGGCCGGCACTCTGTGGCCATGTAATAAAATTTGGAGTCAAATTGGTCTTTCAAAGCCACAAATCTTTAAACAAATCAGTTTATGTACTGCTAATACGTTAGACAGAAAGTAATGGCTTGGAAGTCACTTCAAGTCAGCTTTATTGTGGCTGTAACTCCTCGACCATCGCTATATTCGAGCGAGGGGAAGGAGGCAGGGACAGAGAGAGAGAGAGAGAGATAAAGGGAGAGAGAGAAAAATAGAGGGAGGGAGAGAGAAAGAGGGAGAAAGATAGATTAGAGACACTACTGTCAACCCCTTCAGCAGAAAAAAAAAAAACGATTTGTGTATCCATCAGTATTCTAAGACGCATTAATAACAAAAAGCCGCCTGTAAATTAACTAAATTAAAAGGATGACTCTTGGATAGCTCTTGAGCTTGTTGAACGGCTTTCTGCCTGATCCTTATTATAGCCAGGCTGTGTCACAACACCCAAAGGGGAAAGATCCAACACGACAGTAGGCTAGGCTACTACTCAGTCCAGCGAAACACGAGTCTGTGGTTTGACTTTAATAGAGCTGGCCCATATAATAATTTACATGGTTGCCTGCACTCCCTCCTGCCTACAAGCTAATGCAGTGTATATTTAAAAAGTACTCATCTGTTTTGCCCATACTACCTTCCTTGTAATTATCCTAGCCTTGAGTTCCCAAAGAAAATGCATCACTGATGTCATGGTGGTTTTGGACTTCAAATGGCTTCCAATGTCATCTCTGGTCAGGTTTAACAGGTATGGATTCCCCTTGACATCGGTCAGGCGGATGTTCAAAGGTTCCGAAGAACAACGAAGAAGACACTAGCAAGTCAACCCATGCTTATAGAACACAGTGCAACATTTTCAGTCTAGCAAAATAATGATTGACACATAAAACACGGGCCTCGAGTATGGTGATCTTAATCACAGATGCAAAGGGACCAATAAATTGCTCAAGCAGTTCACTGATCAATTCCATGAAGAATCAATGGCGAACTACCGCTAACCTGCCGAAGGGGAAATCGGCCAATAATTAAATTGGTGTAATAAAATGGCCATGATGCTTCCATCTCATCAATAACATGTAAAACAGATCAGCTACACAATAACTCCCCTGACCGTGTACCCAGGTGGATCGCAGGGCGCAATCGGAATCAGCTTAGCCTTAATTGGTCTACTGCGGCAGAGAGAGAGAGACTGTGAGCGTAAGAGAGAGAGAGAGAGAGAGAGATAATGTCAAGACAGATGTCAACAGTAGTAGAGGAGAGGGTAGATCGAGAACGCTGATAGATAACAATAAAGCCTTTGCCCCCTTTTGCGACTAAACCCTTGTTCCGCAATTAAGACCAATGGATTGCATCCTTTTATCTATGTTAAATGTTCCGTATTGGGGTAGAATTGGTCTCCTTTTCATGGTACTACTCACCTGTGTTACATTGTATATGTGTGTACACAAACCAGTACAACAGAACCACCAAACATCAGAACCGCCTGATGCCCCATTGGCCCGCACTGATAAACATGATAACCGTCATGTTGATCATGTGTCGTCTTGGCGATGATCTCCACTCCGACTCTGTTGATCTGTCGATGAGCTATGTTTTTTTTTTTTCATCAGTACTGTATTCAAATGATAGTCAGTGAGACACAAATACAATTGATGTATTATTGATTTATTTATTTATTTACTCATTTAGCCCTTATTTGGTAAATACCAGGTAAATTGACTGAGAACACATTCTCATTTACAGCAACGACCTGGGGAATAGTTACAGGGGACGGGGGGGGGGTGACGAAACAATGGTAAAACAGTTCATATTAACATGGGACGAACAACACAGATCTATGTAGCGTTGTGGCCCTTTCCTCAAGTCAACGGAAGAAAAACTAATCCATGGGTGACGGACTGTCAGGGAAACGCGTGTGTGTGTTTGTTTGTGTGTGTGTGTGTGTGTGTGTGTGTGTGTGTGTGAGAGAGCGAGTGAGCGAAAGGGGCGCCTATAATCCAGTCCCTGTGTGAAACTGTTGACATTTGTGCTTTTTTTCCCCCTTCATTATGTGACTGAGGCTGTTTTGCGCTAGATTAGCTACAAATCTCCCATGCAGCACATTCAGCATGCCACTAGTAGTTTAACTTCATTAATAATGGATGAAGAGATTGTAATCCTCAAGCTAAAGGAGCAGGAGTAGCAAGACACTAGGAGACAGGAGCGGGTAGAGACTGAGGGAGTCACAGTTTTTCATCACCCAACACTATCCAGAATCGTTGACAAACTGATAACCTTCCCAATCATCGTTGTCCACTTGTAATATCCGATCTCATATCAATAACACTGTTTATGGTGGAGTTTGCCTCGAACTCACAGAGGTTGGGGTGTTTAAGCCAATCCCGGGAGAGGGGAAAAAACAAAATAGGGGGTCGAGACTTTGGAAATCTCGGTGGTGCATATCCCGTTGTTTTCCATTGATTGTGTTTACTCAAGCTTCTCATTGACGACTATTATGGAAGACTGAGGAACTTCCCTGCCCTAACAGCAGGATAAAGGGGATTAGCGTGCAACGTATTCACAATCTCTCCACCACCAGCAATGCTTTATATCAACATAATGGGATATACATGAGCCATGTAGCTGCTTATTGCACTTAGGGATGAGTATGTAATGGGGAATCACCCCAAACCTCAGTATCTGAAATATCATTTATTGAGACGTGTTGTTGTCGCTGTGTTGTTTGGATGGGGGTTGGTTTGAGGTAGAATAGTTTGTTCTCCAACTATAGCTTTGTGTTGCTGGTGAACTCGCAGGCTACCAGGCCATCTGCACTGGTTCCTTATTGAGGGCTTTGCTTTGTGTTGCGGCTGCTGCCTCATTTGAACGCCTGTGGGCATCAAAGGGGAGAGGTTGGTAATCCTGAGGAGACTCTCCACAACCACCATCTTTAGTAATTATGTCACATTCTGCTTTAATGGAATAATTCTAGTAAAAGAGAGGAGAAAAGAGAGAAAAAAGAAGAACAGAGGCTTTGATCTTTTTCACTAAACCTTTCCCAGAGGAATCTGAAGAGTTAGAGATACTGCCGTTCTAGTACCTGATGTGCTTCTTCTTCACTTCTTTCTTTCTCTTAGTAACTAAGATGAACTGTGTGATATTATACCATGGGAATCTCATACAGTATCCATTAGATACCTCAGACATATTTATTAAACCTTTATTTAACCCTTATTTAACTAGGCAAGTCAGTTAAGAACAAAACCTTATTTACAATGACGGCCTACCAGGAAAAAGCGGGTTAACTGCCCTGTTCAGGTGTAGAACGACAGATTTGTACTTTGTCAGCTCAGGGATTTGATCTAGCAACCTTTTGGTTACTGGCCCAATGCTCTAACCACTAGGCTACCTGCCGCACCATATATAGAGTGGAATGAGGAGTAGATTAACGTTCCGTCTCTGTACCAAATAGGTATGGACTACTTTTTAAAAGGGACAAGGGTTAATCACCGAATGGCATAAATCTAACAGGGCAAGTTGTAACGAAGTGAATGCTGAATGCTTGACAGGGGCTCCAGTATGCCTTTGATGTTTATAAACAGCTCTACGATTGCCATTGTCTACAATTAGAAGAGTGGAAAAGTACTACTGTAGCAAATTTGGTCCCACATGTTCATCATTATGCTATGAGGCCTTTTGAGGGCACAAGTAGCATCTTCCGCGTTACACTAATTCATGTCCATATTCAAAAGTGTCATGATTCTCCAGTTGGGGAGATGATCTAAAAGTGTAAAATGTCACGATATTGACTATTATTGTTCATCATTTCCATTCAAACTGTTTTTAATGAAACATTACCTTTAAATCTACTAGGTTTTGCTAATCTGCGGTGGAGAACACGTCGAGAAATTAAAGGGAGGTTGTGCCTAGTGTGGTAGCTGCTTTCAAAGCTTCTACGAATGCCAGAGATAGAGAGCTTTTCCTTGGCACATCAAATGGACTTTTCACCAAAGACACAAACTTGCCCCTAGAATGCTTCTCGTTTTGAACATGTTCATGTCTATGTATAACCACATATGGGTAATCCTGTTTGCTCACGTCACTCTAAATGGAGCTCGATTGCACAGCGATGCAACCTGTACCACTCTGACGACTCGCAATGGAAGATAGGATCCTCTCCCCATGAGATTTCAAAACAAGCCTGCTGACCCATACTTTGTTGTTTGCATGTTGTTTGATCAAAATAATAGCAGAGAGGGAAGTTTGGCTTGGAATGAATGCCTGTGCTAAAGGTAACAAAATCTATACTTCATGAAAAAAAAATGAAATTGTGACCTTGCAACAATGTTTCTATTAGGAAACAGCTCTGAAGCTAACAATACATTCAAAGAGGTATCTAACAACGAACTGAGCACAATGAAGGCTCTTGGAAACCTGGCCCACCCTGGTCAACTTATTAAAATTGCTCAGAATTTTAGTACAGCTCTTCATGTGCTAACCTTGAACCATTACAATTTTGCATCTACTGTCTGTATTAAGTTCTAGTATCTAATCAAACACTGCGAGAGCCAAGTGAGTTATGTAAAATATCACACTATAGGCATCCACCACCTGTCTATTTTCAGGTTATCAAACTACATCAGAGTGGAAACAAGCCATTTCCAATTGCCCTGTCTTGGTTCAGAATCCAATGTCATGTCGGCCCATTGCTGTTCCTTGCATTTGCTTCCAATGTCGTGCAATGTATTGTTACAGCTTGGATATTTTCCTACATTTTGCTATGAGCCTGTACAAGGCATAGTAAATACCAACAGGACAGCTTTGATATGTGAGGTGCCACATTGTGACAAATAAATGTGTAGTAGACTAAGCTTAGGCATTATCGTCACTTAATGGCAGATGCGTGTCTCGTAAATATAGCTTCAAATAAAGTTTCTGAGGACACGTTTTGACTGACACCTTGGTTTGCCACAGGGTTCGTGACCCCGGCATGCCTTGGAGGCTACGGGACAATACTAGAGTTTCATTGTAAACCCCCCATTAGCTTGTTTCAGCCCTGATGCCTCTGTGAACACCATTTTGTCATCCTGTTAGGACTATAAAGCCTAAAGGAGGTGGTGGTGTCAGTAATGATGGCCCCCAGAGATGCTTTCCTGTCTACATACTTGCTATTGAAATACCAATGGGGTTAAGAATGGGAAGTTCATGAACACAGCTAGAACATTGGTCACTTGATTCTATGCTCCCCTTGATGACCACTGCCTCCACCTTTTCCATTCAAGGTCAGTTACATAGACAAAAACATATCGTAAGTTATGATAACGGATTTCCGCTACAAACGCCAACGCAACTTTGTTTAGACGAATTATTAAAATATAGATTGTGTCGCTCTTTTGATTATTACATTACACAGTGACTAGGTTTTGTGTCATTGGAAGGCATTGGAAGGGCACTGCATATTCCCAGAGCTATATTGGCATATCCCTTCACCTCTTCATATTTCTCACCCCTTGCTTCCTTCCTGGTAGTGCTTGAACAAGTCAGTAAATCAACCGTAAACAAAATGGCGTCCCCGTTTCATGTCAGATACATCTCCCAATAGTCCCCTCCAAAATAAGCCACACCAAAACAACAGCTTTGTCACGAATGGGGACATTTCTGTGGCCACGGTCTCTATATGATGTGAGTGCTAAGACAGAGAAGGCTGAGTACAAAGTTACATCTGGACCCCCTGGTTGGAGGGAAAGCCAGCCGATTGACTTGAGCTAAGCTGCCGCTGGACACCTTGTTGCTTTTCGTGTCTACGGGGTCTATGTATCCTATCGCATGGCAATGTGTCAGCCAAGGCCACATGAGCCCTGGGCACATTCCACCCTTCTAGCGTTACAATTAATTGCAGGGCTGTCACGAACAATGTTTAGCTAACAGGAAACACATTGGGCCACAACGCAAAGTCCTAGATAGTTGACTGATGTCATTAGAAGTGTTAAATCTTGTTCCAGGTTGTTTCACTCCCCCCCACCCCCTTCTGTCTGTAGAGTATGTTTCATAAGGAATAAAGCAGAGTCATGTCTGAAGACATTAGCGTTGTGTAATTCCAGGAGACACTCTGATGTTCCTTCGTCCTTTAGATGGGTACACATACAGTGTAGTTGCCGAATGGCATATCATTAAAAATAGAATGATAATTGTTATCACTTGTGATATCAAATCCTGTACCTTAGACACCACAGGAATCAAAGCCAAAGACCAGGAAGACTTGTGAAGGGAGGGAGGAGATTGTTAATTACAAAAGTGGGGGTTACTGAGTTGATAAAAAAAGCCTGAGAGCAGAGAGTGGTGAAGTGAGGCTGAAGCCTTTGCTCTATAACTGATAATAGCTGCTTGATAGATCATTTAAATTAGATCATCCCTCTTCCCTATGCACATGACTTCATTTTGCATGTCTGAGAGAGTAGACGTTTTCGGCTTGGCCATTTGTGGCCCCCCGAGGAACTCCTTTATGCATCCTCCTCCATCTATGTGTAATTAATAGGAAACGTGTCACAAAATAAATTTGATTATCACAATGAATTGCATATTATTACATCACATTCCATTTGAATGAGTCTCAACTCCAGACGAACCTTTTGAAAGAACCTTCTATCTTGACAAAGTTATCTGAAGTTTACAGTGAGGAATATATGAAAGTCTCTACCCTGATGTTGTAGGCCAAAATGCGGAGAGGTTATATTGCTGATAAATATGGCTCAAGTGGTTTCCTTTCGGAAAAATCAATCCCAAAGCCAGACAATGCATAGACAAACTAACTCATAGTTTCTGTACGTTGCCCAAGGGACTGCCCTAAATTAACCTAAAGTCATGTTATATCATCCTGAAGTAAATGTAGCATGAATAATGAATGACCTAAAATTACCTGGTGACCCTCGCTATCCTGTTCTACCATCAATAGTGAGATGCTTTTCTTCAGCCATGGAAGGATAGCGGTGCATGGAGAAGGCTGCCATTGAAGAATTGGAGATCACACTTTACATTAAGGTACCCTTCATAGGGAGATTATACAGTTGAAGTCGGAAGTTTACATACACCTCAGCCGACTACATTTAAACTCAGTTTTTCACCATTTCTGACATTTATTCATAGTAAAAATTCCCTGTTTTAGGTCAGTCAGGATCACCACATTTTTAAGAATGTGAAATGTCAGAATAATAGTAGAGAGAATGATTTTTACTTCAGCTTTTATTTCTTTGATCACATTCCCAGTGGATCAGAAAATTACATACACTCCATTAGTATTTGGTAGCATTGCCTTTAAATTGATCAACTTGGGTCAAACGTTTCGGGTAGCTTTCCATAAGCTTCTTGTTGGGTGAATTTTGGCCCATTCCTTTGTGATGGCCACTCCAATACCTTGACTTTGTTGTCCTTAAGCCATTTTGCCACAACTTGGTAAGTATGCTTGGGGTCATTGTCCATTTGGAAGACCCATTTGCGACAAAGCTTTAACTGATGTCTTGAGATGTTGCTTCAATATATCCACATAATTTTCCCTACCCATGATGCCATCTATTTTGTGAAGTGCACCAGTCCCCCCTGCAGCAAAGCATCCCCACAACATGATGCTGACACCCCCGTGCTTAATGGTTGGGATGGTGTTCTTAGGCTTGCAAGCCTCCCCTTTTTCCTCCAAACATAACGATGGTCATTATGGCCAAACAGTTCTATTTTTGTTTCATCAGACCAGAGCACATTTCTCCAAAAAGTACATTCTTCTCCAAAAAGTACATTCTTTGTCCCCATGTGCAGTTGCCAACTGTATTCTGGCTTTTTTTATGGTGGTTTTGGAGCAGTGGCTTCTTCCTTGCTGAGCGGCCTTTCAGGTTATGTCAGTATAGGACTCGTTTTACTGTGGGTATAGATACTTGTACCTGTTTCCTCCAGCATCTTCACAAGGGATTTTGCTGTTGTTCTGGGATTGATTTGCACTTTTCGCAGCAAAGTATGTTCATCTCCAGGAGACAGAACGCGTCTCCTTCCTGAGCAGTATGATGGCTGCATGGTCCCATGGTGTTTATACTTGCACACTATTGTTTGTACAAGGTGAACTTGTCTCCCACTGTCTGGTGGAAAGCCTGTGGTTAGCTCTATTTTTTTCATCTGAAAAACTTCCCAGTTTTTCTGACAATAACCTTAAACCTTAAACATAAGGCCAAATCTACACTGCAGTTGCTCACCAAGAAGATAATGAATGTTCCTTAGTGGCCTAGTTGCAGTTTTTACTTCAATCTGATTGAAAATGGCTGTATAGCAATGATCAACAACCAACTTGACAGAGCTTGAAGAATTTAAAAAATAATAATGAGCAAATATTATACAATCCAGATGGGAAAAACTCTTAGAGACTTACCCCAAGTAGACTCACAGCTCTTAACGCTGCCAAAGGTGTTTTTTAACATGTATAGATTGAGGGGGGTGAATACTTATCAAATCAAGATATATTAGTGTTTCACTTTTACATTAAAAAAGTATTTTGTATAGATTATGGACAAAAAAAATGTAATTATATGCATACATTTGAAATACATTTAATCCAAATTAAACTAACACCCCCGCCTCCCTGTCATGGTTTAAACCAGTGACAGTTGGTTCAGGCTCTTTCAATCTCATTCATTTCTCTGCTCTACCTGTCTGCCTTGCTCTCTGGCTGCCTGTCTTGAGCTTTCGATACCAAATTTGCAACATTGTATCAACTGGGTCCAGCCTGCTAGGGAACTGACAACATTGTTTCAACTGCGCCCTCACAGTTTCCTGCACAAATGAGCTCGGGACAGACAGCTACATTTGTGTCCCATATATCAGCTCGGAATAGAGTTAATCATCTCTGTAAGCAATGACTGAGGCACCATACTGTAAGTGACTTACACTGTATACCCCATGTGCGATGCTGGTGCCGTAGTGTGCTTACAGAAGTTGACATGGCCTAGGTCCAAGAATCCCAGCAGAGAGAAGTGACTATCCTCCAGTGTGTTCAAGGCTTGGCCCCTACGAACCATCCCAGCCTTAACCTCCTCCTTGGTGCTCATGGGTACAACACCAGGCCTCCTGATGACTGAACTTGGAGGGCAGTTCAAATACCGACAGGTCACTGAAGGGGGCAATGTTAAGAGGTTCAAGGCTTTGCAGTCAATCCCACTCAACTTCTAGGATCTTTAAGGGAAAATCGATCAACTCCTACAGTATATGACTCCATGACAGCTCCATGACAGTGGAGAGAAAAACATCACAAAAGGGACAGGCGAAGCTTTGGAACTTGATCTACCGTTTACAATGATTTACAATTACGTGCAAAATGTGAAGACCAACAAGAAGGATGGTAACACTATCACTAATATTGAAGAGAAAGAGATGGTAGGAATGACTGGGCTAGATTAAGAATACACTCTGAAGAATTTGCCAGAAAGCCTAATAGAAAATGGCTGCCTTTTTTTGTGTGCCTCAAATTAAATGAAGACCTGCAGTGGGAACAGCTGCATGTATCAGTCTCTCCTGACACCCAATTAAATATCCATCTAATTACCTCACCACGCACACGCACACACACACACACACACACACACACACACACACACACACACACACACACACACACACACACACACACACACACACACACACACACACACACACACACACACACACACACACACACAGTCTCGCGCCGCTAACCTTGTGGGGACATACAATGCTGACCCACTCCGTCACGGCTCCAGAACTCCAGAGCTTTGAGCTTCAAGAGCAGAGGCCACAGCCTTGCAACTCACAGCATGGCAGAACAGTGGAGAGGAGCAGGGAGAGGGGCAGTGATAGCTGGGGGAGGGTGGCAGCTGTTCACCTCAGCCACACGTCAACTCCACTGTCCTCCCTCCCTCCATTGCTCAAAGTTCCCTCAAAGCACTTTAGAAGGTGAGAATTGCCAGCCCCACAACAATTGAAAACAGAGCTGGCGGATCAGCTGTAGCCATCAATCATACTTCAATCAATCACTGTCAACCCCCTCCTCACCACCAACCACGCGTTGCCCTCCACCCTCAGGCACGCAGCCCTCTAGAATGCTGGGTAATGAGGGATGGCACGGGCATCCAGGCATACTATTTATCCTCGTATTTGAGAGGGAAGGGACACCCTCAGTGTCTATATATATATATATGTGTGTGTGTGTGTGTGTGTGTGTGTGTGTGTGTGTGTGTGTGTGTGTGTGTGTGTGTGTGCGCCCGCGTGCACTCCCAAGAGACTCTGCCAGCGTCATTCAGACGGGGAAATAAATCTAATCTGTGTGTAACGAAGGCACATGTCAAGTGCTTAGGAAATGTCACGAAAGACTTGACCATGAAGGAAGGCATTGCTGTATAAATCATTGTTATGAAAAATCATTCTAGTAACAGACTGGGGTGTTTTGATTTGTGATAGAAGTGATGGAAGCATATCCCTGAATCATAATGCTCCCTACCATGAATGACATATTCACATATACTGCATTTCTCACGTAGTTATGACAGTGCTATCTTTCTGCTTGGTTAGGATAAACAATTTTTCCCATGTGGGGACATGATAGAGTGGAGACACGTCTTCGATATTGGTTTGGAAAAAGGGACAATTAAGATGTACTTAATTAAGATGATCCCAACTCTTTGTGTATTTGGAGGTTTTCAGGGATTACTGGGTTGTAATTCTAAGGAGTGTCACTCTAATTCTAGAGCCTAAGCGAGTTCTATCTGAATGTGCACTTGGGGTGAATCTGCATCCTCTAAAATACAGGCAGCACATATCAACTTATGTCACAAAACGTTGGCGTTAATCTAATCGACAAACAGCGACTGCTGAAAGGGGGCCCGGTGTGGAATTGACGGTCCAGCTTCATTCTTGAAAAGTGGACACAGCGCGAAAGGAAATTCCATCAGAAATGTCTAACCAACGTATGATTTATCGTGTCCCTATGCAGATGCCTTGCTACCAGGCGATGAAAACCAATGGCGATGGAGGAAACTCAAGTATATCATGTGGGACTTTGACATACTGCTATTGAAATCAGTGAACAGGAAAATACTATATAATATAGCATCTGCTAATTCAATAATATTATGCTTAATATTTATTAGACATCATTTGATTTAGCATAAATACATTAGCCCGGTACATTTCCAAGCTGTGGCACACGTAGTCCAAGGTGAATGTTGTTCAAGAGTTACAGAAAGGTGTGCTGGTGCTACGACTGTGTGCACTGGGACCAGGTTCAAATGACCTGTTCAATCTTTTCAATACAAAGATGTCCTTGATTGGGCTTCGATGGCAAAGTGGAATAAAGGGAATTGTCCTGCACGTGCAAGCCCACTGTCCTGGAACTCCAGGGAAACTGAAGCAAATGCTGAAAGTATCTGAACGTTTTTAAAGTCTGCCATAGCCAAGGGAAATAGGGGTGCCGAAGGGGCTGCAGGACCCCCTGAAGTTAAATACATGATTTTTTAAATAAGCGGTGCAATGGTGTTTAATATGCCTGTATTATCGGACCGATATATCCATCTGCAGCAAGGCAAAAACATTTTTCCGCCCCACTCTCTCCAGACGTTCAAGGAACAAAATCGCAGCACCCCACTCCCACACTACTTCCTGTGGCTATGAATACTGCAGTTTCTGTAAAACATAAGAACATAAACAATGCAACAGACTATAATACCAGCTATTCATTGAATGACTGAACCAACGTTTCACCACAGTGCCCTTGTTGGGTCTGTGTAGTCTCTAAGATTGCAGTAGTGTCTACATTGAGTAGCTCCAACATTGCCTTTATTTGAGTGTCATCCGTACCCTGCTAGTTCGGGGGATGATGATGTTCTGCCGTTATACCACTCCCAGTCACCCCCTGTACCAATACTAACCTCATTATCAAGGAATGCGTTTTAGTTCCTACCCGTTGCCTTTAGTTCCCTACCCATTGTATTCTCCAACTCTTCTATCACTTGTTGCCAGGACATGGAGCGCTAGCTATCTTTTTAAAGAAATTAAATGGAATGGAAATTGATTCCTCTTATCTTTAATATGTTCTCCTTTCCAACCTCTTATTGTTGTCAACTTTTAAAAGGTACACGGGATGAGATTCAGAGGCACATTTGATAGCCAGACAATCTTCTCTCCTGGAATCCATTAAGGAGCATATTAAATGGCTTCCTAGCAGTTTGATTTGTAGTTTGAGCGTTAACCTCCGAATGTCGGTCCTTGTGAATTTAAAACCCCAGAAGTGAGGGATTGTTTCAATGTAAATGGGGCATGAAAGCCCTTTATTATCTTTTGTTTGTGGTCTTGTCATGCTTGATTACAATTCCCCAGTCGCCTCTACATTGTAGTAGTTTGCTCCATGTGGTTTGCGGCATTGAAGTACACCCTGTATTCTATGAAGAATCAGACAAACAAAACACATATCACAATCACCACATAGAACATTTGACATTTTTTCCTTGCAGGCGAAGTACAATCTGTTCACTTCCAATTCCATCCTGGTTTGTTCGTCGATTTGTTGCCACAAAAAAAATAGAGGAGGTGTAGTCTTTCCTCCGACAGACATGGGAGGCTCCGCGTCAACATGGGATCTATGTGTTGTGACAGGGGGATGACTATGTGCACAAACACAGGGCTAGTTTTTGTGGGGAGGTAACTAAGGCCGGCGTGGTGTTGACACCTCCAGCTGTCTCCAGGGTGGAATAAAGATCGGACACCAGCAGCAGTATAGAGCTACAGACACCAGCTGGGCCTGGAGCCAGAGGAACGAGGAACTGTCTCTCTTCTCTCCCCTGTTATTCTCCCATCCATCCCTCCCTCCCTCCTCTCTTTTATTCTCTTTGGTTCTTGGTCTCCTGCTCCAGTCTTACCTCCTCCAAACTCTCTCCAGTCTCCTCTGTTATTTTCTCTTCTCCCTCCCTCTTCCCTCCTGTCCTTTCTTCCCATCTGCGTTTCGTTCTCCCTTTTCTCTTACTCCAGTGGTACCTGATCCAAACTCTCTCGACTATGCTCTGCTATTTTCTCTCCTTCTTCCCTCTGCTCCCTTCTCTCCTTCCTCTCTGCTTTTTAGTCTGCCTTCTCCTTCCTTACTCCGACTGTACCTCCTCCAATTCTCAAGACACACACAGACTCGGCCAACTTTACTTCACTCCTCTAACATTGCTATCAGTGATATGGTAGCTCTTTACTCCAGTGATCATTAAATTCCACCCTACTCTTGGCCCATGTGACAGTCTGAGAACTTGACCAGTGAATGAGGAATCATATATAATACCGCTTTCAGTAGCCTAGTGTTATGGAAGTTTGAAACAGTGATGATAGGACATTTCAGTGGTACGAAACAGGAACTATGGGAGATGTACCTACTGCAGATATGATTTTCTGCGCCCTCTGAACAAATGTTTCCAAACTATGTTAATTTTGCTTCGCTCAAATGTATCTCCATTTATTGTTCCTCTGTAGTAGCTAGTTAGAAAGTGCATCATGCCACTAGGATTTAAAATGTCTACACTCTTAGAAAAAAAAGGTGCTATCTAGAACCTTAAAGTGTTCTCCGGGTGTCGCCATAGGATAATCCTTTGAAGAACCATTTTGGTTCCAGGTAGAACCCTTTTGAGTTCCATGTGGATCCCTTAACACATGGGGTTCTGCATGGAACCCAAAATAGTTCTACTTGGAACAGAAAAGGGTTCTCCTATGGGGACAGCCAAAGAACGCTTTCAGAACACTTTTTTCTAAGAGTGTACACAGTTAGCATACTGTTATGGAAAAGTACAGCATAACTCATGCATACTCTATGCTTTAGCCAAATGCACCATTACAACCTCTTCAGGAATGACTATTCTTTCAGCCTGAACCCACTTTGACACTGAAGAGTAGAGCCAAATTAATATGTTAATTTGTCTTAAAATGTCTTAAGTACTTTGGCCCTTTTGACTCACATATTAAAATATATTTCCAAGTTCCAATTCATGCTTCTTTAAGAAAAAAGGTTCAATGCAGAAGAAAACTCCAACTTAGCTGTGCTTTGTACATTCCCTTCCCGCAGTCGAAAGCTGCCAAAATAAACTGGTATAACACTGACATGTAACATATCAAATTGGACCAAAAATATCCTGTAACTTTTGCAGCCTGTAAGCAGTGGTGGAAAAAGCCCCCGACTGCCATACTTTTAAAGATACCTTAATAGAAAATTACTCAAGTGAAAGTCACCCAGTACAATAATACTTAAGTATTTGATTTTAAATATACTGAAGTATCAAAAGTAAATGCAATTTCAAAAGTTAAAGCAAAGTATAAATCGTTTCAAATTCCTTATATTAGGCAAACCAGACGGCACGATTTTCTAGTTTTATTATTATATTTTTTTTTACAGATATTCATGGGCACACTCCAAAACATAGACATAATTTACAAATTAAACATTTGTGTTTAGTGAATCCGCCAGATCAGAGGCAGTACGGTTGACCAGGGATGTTCTCCTGATAAGTGCGTGAATTGGACCATTTTCCTGTCCTGTCAAGCATTCAAAATGTAACAAGTACTTTTGGGTGTCAGGGAAAATATATGGAGAAAAAAGTACATCATTTTCTTTAGGAATGTAGTGAAGTAGAAGTAAAAATTGTCAAAAAATATAAATAGTAAAGTAAAGTAAAGATACCCCAAAAAACAAATTATGTTGTACTTTACTTAAAAAAACGACTTAAGTTGTACTTTAATTAAGTACTTCACACAGATGGCGGCTACCAACAAAAAGAGCAACTGTTTGAAACTGAAGAAAAACCTGTCAATCAGAAGCATTCACTCACAAACGATGCTAAGCGTTTTCAAAAGTGTAGTGGAGGCACTTCACGCAGAGAGTTGTAGCCTTGTTTAAACTTGAGATGTCTGTAATTCTTACCTTGAAACTGTGCGTTGCAAACCAGCACTCTCGCCGCGTCAAATTAGCCTTTGTGTCTTGCCAGGGAACATTCACGTTCCGGCAAAGAAAATGGTGTCACCACTGTTTGATTATAACCCAAAAACTGAACACAGCTATACTGCATGTGATAAATCATGCAGACAGAAAGAAAATACTGTATGGGCACATGTGCAGCCACACAGGTACACCATTCAAGACAATAACAGCATGTTTGTTACCTATATACTTTAAGCACCAATGTCCCAGGAAATACATGATCAACCATATAATTCATGGCCCTAGTTTAAACAGCTAAAACCCCCAAATGATAAAGATGAAGATAAAAACAGAAACACATTTCACAGTTAAATGGGTGTCATAGGTAGGCCTACTGCACAAGTAGGCCCAGTCAATTTACTGCAGTGCCACGACCCACAACTATAAAAGATGATTGTTATTTTAAGAATTTTAATTGAGAGAATCACTAGCCCAGTTTTGCTGGAATGTAAATCAACCCAGAAGAGTCTAGATGTGCAAGGAAAAGGGCAACATTTGCATTTACTCTTAACTGGTGCACCAAATAGTCCAATTAATTAGTCTGTCTTTGGTGTGGTCACTGAAACCACATACAAGAAATATCCGATTTACTGACAGAGCTTTCGACACAAGGAATTTCCCCTCAGCTCTGTCTGTCTCTTACTTTACTCTCTCGCTCTCCGCCCTTTACTCTCTGACAGGTTACAATTACACATATGAAGACTGTATCAATGTAATGGAAAAAGTCAAACAACTTCATTTGAGGGGGTACTTTTACTTTTCTTGCTAGAAAATGAAGGGGGAAAGGATTGCATTCAGATGTCATTTTGAGGGAAAATGCAGATGCTGTGGTAAACGATTGCAGAAGAAAAGAACGAGTAAGAGAGAAAAAGGAAAATAATGATAACAGACTGACGCGGTTCACAGCCAAATTTTTGTGGTCACTCGGCAGAATTACAGAAGCAAGAAATGTACCGTTTTTCAGCTCTTTTCCCCAATGTTTTCCCTTCCCTGGTCTTACACTCTTTTTTGGGGCCCATATCCTCCTCTATCGCTGGTAGAGAACTCTGTGTTATGGTATAAATGGGGAGTGAGGTAGGTGGCATTTCTTGCCGCATTGATTCATTCAAGTTGGACACTTTGTCGTCGGGATTTAGGATTTGTCTTCCGAGGTGATGATCGCATCGTAACCCTACCAATACCCCAGCATGCTGTTGGGCTTTCTAGGAACAGAGGGATGTTTTCCCAACATGGCACCCTCTAGCCATAAAGTCACTACCTCGTTGACAATGGATGGAAAATGGTGTCAAATAATTTCAGAACCTTTTGACCTCTTTGGTTTTATGTGCATTAGGGAGATGATTCTTTATTTAAACCTCTTGGTGACGAGAAAGATGGGCCGTGGGCAAATGTTGGTAACCGATGGAGTGGGTTGCCTCTTCAGCTGCCTCCTAGCCCAGTGAGAGAGCAGTCCAGAGAGGTAGAAACCAAATACAGAAGGTTATTTCTCACCAGGTGTGGGTGGATAACTACCAAGTGAAATCATGTACAGAAGAGTAACAATATGGTAACAACACATGCAAAGTTATGACATGTATTCATTCAACATTTATTGTCTTATAAGGAAACTGTGCTTTTGGAAGTACCATGATTTAACATGTTAAAATAGACTTGTCTGTTCATTCACCTGTGAATGAATAATAGACAAACCTGTTTATTTATCTCCTAATTTTCCTGTCATTATTACTCATGGCTAACTGTCCATTTACATCTGCGGCCAGAGAGAGAGACAGAGATGACATGATGAGACTGAGGGATATGACTGTTGGCAATATGGACCTGGCTGGAGGAGCATCGAGACAAAATTAATAAATATAGTAAAGATTTGGCAACACGGACTTTAGACACAACAAAGTCTACAGTTCACTGGAGCTAAGTCAGGACAAACTAGGAGAAATACTCCAACGTAACCCAACCAACGCATCCACAAACGAAAACTCAAAACACATGGGAGGGGCACTTGCTGAAATTCCTTATGAAGATTTCAATTTCATTATTCATTAAAAGCACCATCTGTGGCTGAATACAACTTAGTAAAAAAAAAAAGATATCAAATAAAAACACTTGAAGTGCAAATGGAGTCTAGACTGGAAGCTACTGTAACAAAGATGGTGCCATTTGTTTTGAAGGGTGTCTGCACTCTTCCTAGAGTCTTTTGTTCTCAGCTGGGTTTGTGTTCTTTGGAGAGCGGCCCAACACCCAGATGTTTCTCTTTGAGCCACTGAAACTGATACTATTTTTCAAACCCACTCCGACTGCTCCACTCAACACCCACATAATGCTTCATTTTTATAAGTGGAATCAATATGGTCTTTGAGGTAATATTCTCCGGCATAATTTAGTTGGTGTTAGAATGGCATCTTTAAACTTGCGGAAAATTACATTTCCAAAGCAAAGCTATGCGTGGGAGGATTTGGTTTCTGAGAGGAAAAAATGCAACAACAAAAAAAAAGATCAATATGATTGAGAAACAAACAACATATCATTAATTCCTGTGCTTTGTTTGGCAAGCAAACACAAAAACACATTTCTCATTTGGGGCAGGACTTTCCCCCTTTCCGTTCTCATATTGCCTTGTGCCTTGGTGTTTTCCTCCTCTGCAATAGTAAATTAGTGCTGGGGCTAGAGGAGGTTTGCTCAGGGAGTGTAGTGATTCACTGACCTTGGTAATTAAAAGAGAAAGGCTGCTCATGGACAGGGTTGAACTTTACCACATTGTATTTACACAATTAATAGTTGGAAATAAGTAGCAACTTCCACAGTGATGCACAGAGACAGCAAAGATCAAAACTCAATGAAAAAGAGGTGCGTCAAAGACAAAAATAATAATATACTACTCGATTAGTTTGGATCGTTAAACTTTAGGAACTTCCTACTTTCGCTATTCAATGCTCTCATGGTATGTTTGCATCCTTTCAACACTGGATGAATTTATAGATGCTACTGCGAAGTAAATCTCACTGAAATAAAGTGTGCCCCGGCTCTATAAATATCGCCACAGCCAAAAATACCTCTGCCCTTCCAGGAAGTCTTTTCACTCGTTAAATCACCAAGAGCATTGGACCAAACTATCAGGACGGAGTGCACTACACAGCTTTTTCTCTCTATGCAGTAGATCCTATGACACAATATCCCAGTGCACACGAGACAAAAGTGTAATTCGTCACAACAGATGCCAGCCTCCCTCCTCCCTCCCTCCTGAAAAAAAATGCCAACAGTGACACATTTACCTCATGGGGACCTTTTGAATTGTCGCTATAGCTCCACAAAAAAAAAAAAATATGTGCCATTGATATACCTGAGACAATGTTGCACAAGTGGCTCCTATTTGCTTGTTGATCGGACAAGGTTTAATTTCCTTATCTATACTTGTCATGAGACGGTCCCAGGGCCATTGAAACATACCAGATCCCCGAGAGAAATAAAGTGATGGCTTTTTTTAGTCGGTCAATCCATATATGTTTCAGAGTAAATTAAAGTAGGCCTTTGTTTCAATATTTTCCAGAATTATCTCTGCTACAAATTGTTGAACGTCTCTGATTTCAGCCCTGTTCCAACATACACATCATACATTTCTTTCAGGCATAGCTTCTTTGCAGACGAGACGGGGCATTACCTTTGTAAAGAAAACAAGCAACATGCATGTGGTGAGATGGATCACATCATGCACGTTCCTGATCGTTTTGGTTGGTTGAACTGACCGTAGTACTTTCATAGGGATGCTTTTTGACTTTAAATTTAGCTCCCTGTCGTAATCCCCGGCATTGTTCTATTAGTTGGGAACTATGTCAGACACGTCGCTGGATATAGGACGGCCAGACTAGAACATAGAGGGGAGGACTCGGGAGTCAAGTGCAGTCCAAGTTCGCCTCGCGCCACTGTGTCAACGACCAGACGTGAAGATGACTCACCACACAACGGGTATCGCAGGGGTCAGCGGTCAGGGTCTCGGGTGTCTCTTGAGGGCAACAATAACCGATCAATGTCAAGAAAACAGACCAGAGAACAACTTAGACTAGCAGAGGAGTGGGATCACATGTATGTGGTGTTCAGTTTCTTCACTTTGGAAGTGGTCGAGAACAACTTTCACATGGTTGTTTAAGCTCTTGAGATCTACTAACGTGGCTACACAGTACAATTTGTCAGTATTTCCACATTTCCTCGGCTGTTGTTTCACCTTTGAGTGACGGAGAATCCCTTAAAGTGATGCGGATACAAGGCAGCATGTTGAAGCGTTCTCTCTCCCTCTCTTTCTCTCTCGCTCTCTCTCTCTCTCTCTCTCTCTCTGTCTCTCTCTCCCTCTTTCTTTCTCGCTCTGTCTCTTTCTCTCTCTCTCTCTCTCCCTCTCTCTCTCTCTCTCTCTCTCTCTCTCTCTCTCTCTCTCTCTCTCTCTCTCTCTCTCTCTCTCTCTCTCTGTCTCTGTCTCTGTCTCTCTCTCTCTGTCTCTCTCTCCCTCTCTCTTTCTCTCTCGCTCTGTCTCTTTCTCTCTCTCTCTCTGTCTCTCTCTCCCTCTCTTTCTCTCTCGCTCTCTCTCTCGATCAATGTCTAAGTTTGTCAAAAGCTTATTTTCTAGAAGTGTGACGTACACAAATGTCTGTTGTTTATGGTACACAGGCACTTCCACTTAAACTGTGATCAAAATGTATTTTTTTTGACATGGTCCCATGGCCAATTCAGCTCTTATTTTGACTGGTTTCCCAACAAGGGTAAAATGACACGTGTTGTCAGACATGTTGATGGCCGCTTGTAAAATTGACACACGTTTGCAAAGAGATGTGCTCATACTGACATTTCCCATTTTGTTTGTCAGTCAAAAGGGTTGCGTGGCGGTGGAGGAAATTAACTTACTCTGCAACACGGTATCAAAGGGGGAAACCCAATATCTATGCAGGCTACAGTGGAGAACCCCACCTGTTTAGGCAGGGAAGAGGGAAGGGGGGTGGTGGGGTACTCCATCCATAGTGCCCATAATGTGCTTGATGGGGTTTCCATATAACCCACTCCTCCCACACCTTCCCAGACCAAAGAATCACAGGTGGGTTCCAAATGGCTGTCCTAGCGCTACACGGAAACGACAGGTGGGCAAGTGCTTTCTATTTTTTTTTTTTTACGATGTCTGCCCTCTCCGCCTGTAGCATTTGGGAAACGCAACATGAGACGTCAGAAATGCCAGCTGTAAAAAAGGAGGTGGACAGAGGCGGACTAGGGGGAACTGTATACCTGGACTGTTAAGTTTATGGTTCTGGTCATAGTTACGTGATGTGGTTAGACCGTTACTAGGGAACCCGAGAAAAGCTATTGCTTCGAGTGAAGTGTGAGATGTGATATGCTGGTTGTTTAAAGTGATCTTTAAAGAACAAGTGAAATTAGACTAGTGATATTGTAATTATCATGGGCATGCTGTACGTAGACTGAGCATAAGTTCCGCAGTCCTTCATCACTCTGTGTAATAGATATAGATAATGTATCCAGTGTGGTTCAGTCCAACAGCAGCCCCGTCACTTTGTTTGGAACAGAGCAGGCGATCGTTGGTTCTCCGTTCCTGTCTCATCAACCACTGTTCCACCTATACTGTACAAACCCAGTCTAATAATAATCAATAACTGGATAAATATGTGAAAAGGCTCGATCACCAAAGAAAAGGCTGTCCCCGTGCATAACTGCAGCAACAGAGATATGCACTGTCGGGACGTATTAATTCTGCACTGTGGGGATGCATTCATTCTGTACTGTGGGGACGTATGTAGTGCTGTATGTAGATTAGGCACTGTGTGGCCATTTTGATTACTGCCTATTTTGGTTTATGTTAGCTGTCAGTCGAACTGTGCAAAAGTTCAACAGAAACTCAACTTTTGACATTCATTATGGGTGGTTAAGGGTTAAGGTTTAGGATAGGGTAAGCAGTAAAAATAAAACATTTTAAAGGAGTGCATAACACTGGGATTGAACCCGCGGTCCTCATAGCTGTAGCTTGCTGTTTAAGCCTTTCCTCTTAACCCATTCACAATGCCCTAGCAAGCCATGAGCCTACCAGATATTAATAGGCACTTGCATTGCCCCTAGTGGACGGTAGGAAACTTGCAATGGAAATAATAATGACACCTGGGCATCGTAATCTGGTGCTTGCAGTTATGCACCCAGGAATCATATTCCGTACGAGGACGGCCTGGAAATGGCTCTGCCAAAAGAAGTTATTTTCTACACTAAGCCCTGAGCCAGTCTTCAAAGTCTACTGTGCCTAAATTAGACTTGATTTAAAATAGGGTTCAGCAAGTCGAAGTCAGGTCAAAGTAATGATTCATGACAGTGAAAGTGATAGAAACCAGACATCACCGACAGAGAAGTTGATGAAAGCCCAAAAATGATCATGTCATCATTACTAACATGCAGTAAAACGATATTGGCCAGTATTCTTGGAATGAATGGAATCTCTCCCTTAAAAACGATTGCTGTAGACGGTACTTAGTCATTTAACTGAGGTTTGCTCAAGTTCCGACAACTGTGTTGAATCGTACTCAAGTTCCCTTATTAATGCAATCCATAGGACTGCTCAAGCAAGGGTAGAGTAAAATGTAGAAGCCTAGTAAGTGGAAGCTGCAGTATTTGTCAGCTAAAGGGTTGATACTTTACGCCATGGCCTCAAGACATGTGCAGGCAGCCAAAAGGCAGAAGGTACTGAACGCTTAAGTGAACAGCCAAAGCCAGGTAAAGCCCCATCCAAACCACTTGGAAAATATCACTTGTGAATTTCCACTCCGAAGTTGGGGAAAGTCCAACTGACCAGGGAACTAAGCATCTCCAAACCACCCTTAGGTTGATTACTACTTGACTTTACGTCTGGTGTAATTACAATAAAACATCATTATAATATTATGGCCATACAAACGACATACTAAAGACAACATTATTTTGAAGCTAGGTGTTTATATTTCAAATGGGTCCTACCTTTTCATCATAGAATTTGATTCTGGTATATGGAATGCACAAAAACCGAAGCATGAAGATGATTTTTTAAAACTTAAAATAATGTGCACAAGCATTTTCGAGAACAAGTTGATTTTAGTATGTATATTTTATATTCATTCCATTTGAGGCTCATAATTGAGGAATCCTTTCTCAAAACGTGTCGCCATAGATTTCCCATTACATTTCAAAACGTTTCCACAGCACCTCTTTTTCTGTCCCATTGAACTCCGGACAAATGTTACAGGTTCATCATACACAACCCTATATGTTAACTAAATTACCATACGGAAGTGATAATTATTCTCGCTGCTCAAGGGGCCAACATATAATTAGATCAAAGTTAAGCTCCATCTCAAGCGGAATCTGTTTACCGTCCCGTCAATCTTTAGCTCTCCTTACTAACTACCTGCTATTCTGGACTTGACTGGAGATTTACACCTTTTCCATCATGGAACAGAGTAGAAGAAGATTTGGCAATGGCTAAACATCCGTCTTTTTTTTTAGAAGCTTTAAATCCTCTCTGGTGGCTAACTGGGTGTGCATCCTCTATTTCTGGAGAAGAGGAGTGATGGGCTTCTAAAGAGTGTACAGCTCGTTTCACTCTTGATCAGGACCTATTAATAAAGGTCCCCAGGGTGTTTGTGCATGTGTATGTGTGTAGAGATAGTGTGTGTATGTGTATTGTCTGTAAGTGAAACTGTGTGTGTGTGTGTGTGTCTGTGTGTAGCATGTAGGAGAGGGCTGGTTAGACACGAACAGGGCAGCACAGGGAACAGACAGCTGGTGGGGTTCAGGATTCTGAAGGTTAAGAGCACAGTGCCCACACAACACACACACACACACACACACACACACACACACACACACACACACACACACACGCCAACATACACACTTGTGCACACATATACACACGCATACAAACATGTTAGGAATAGAGAGTTTCGTAACAGGCACACACACACACGCCACGGCCTCTCGCCTAGACAGGTGGGCCGTGGTTCTGGTTTCACCACTGCCTTTTTTCAATACAAACTCACTCCGCAAGAGGAAGGGTACACTCAAAGCTCAAGCAATTCCTGCAAGAACTCCTCCAGAGTGTGGACCTGCAAGAGGCCGACCCATCTGTCCGTCAACAGGCTCTCACTCTCTCCCATTCTCGCTTGCCTTTTCAGTCCCCACCTCCCCTCCTTCTCTTCTCTCTTTTTCCCTCCCTCCCTTCGTCTCCCTCCCTATCACGCCAGCTGTGGTCTAGTACAAAAAACTGATTTTCGGAGTGTTAACCATGATGTTCTTCCTACCCGGCAGCCGGATTTCATTTGCAGAGCACAGGGGGGCAATATCTAGGGTAATTCCCGGGTTTAGTGTCACTGATCTTCTCACAGCTCACCTCGGGAGAGAAATTAAAGCCCAGATAAGGCCCCATCTCTGCTTCCAGCTCTGTCTTCCCTAGGCTCACCAGGACCATTCCTTACAGAACTGTACTACCAGGGCTGTCTGAGATGACACCATGGTCCTGCTGTCCTACTGCATGTCCACCTTCCACTGGCATTTTAATAGGTCAGACCTAATCTCTGATTTATACAATGTAGATACATACACATACATACGCTGAGTGACTGATCAGGTGATGACAGGTGAATGTTATGGTCCCTTATTGATTTCAATTGTTATTAAATACACCTCAATCAGTGTAGATGAAGGGGAGGATACCGGTTAAAGAAGGATTTTTAAGCTTTAAGACCATTGAGACATGGATTAGGTATGTGTGGGATTCAGAGTGTGAATTTGCAGGACAAAATATTTATGTGCCTTTTGAACGGGGTATAGTAGTAGGTGCCATGAGCATCATGAACTGCAGCGCTGCTGGGTTTTTCCACGCTCAACAGTTTCCTGTGTGTATCAAGAATGGTCCACCACCCAAAGGACATCCAGCCAATTTGACACATCTGTAGGAAGCATTGGAGTCAACATGGGCCAGCATCCCTGTGGAACACTATCGACACCTTCTAGACTCCATGCCCCGATGAATTGAGGCTGTTCTGAGGGCAAAGGTGGGTGCAATTCAATATTAGGAAGGGGTTCCTAATGTTTTGTGCACTCAGTGAACACTTCGCATACAAATTCTACACTTTACAATTGTAATCAAAAAACACCTGAAATGATGACATTAAGGCAATAAAAGCAAGGTTTAGTACATACTAATGGAATATTTGATCTCAAAGTATCCTTACCGGATCACTTAATAATGTAATCGCTGACTAAATATCATTGTGTCGTGTTTGATTTTAACGAAGATGTACAGTACGTGTTCCTTAGCCAATTGACACACACATTTTAGGTAACATTTTTTAAGTGCAAAACGCATTGAGTTTAGCGTATTGCGATGACTTGGCCATTTAGATTGAGGTGTTGGCTGCCGACATGTGGATTGCAACGTCTTGTTCGCTGGGTAAAGGCCATGCAGGGAAAGCAATTAAAGAGACTCCAATGGTTTTAATTTCAGAAATAAACTCCAATGCTTTTAGTAGTACTTCTCCCCCTTTCAAGTAGCAAACGACTTGCCTGGTATTTAATGAAAACCTTGTCAACTAGCCTTTTTAGGACTACGGTAAATGTCATCTAGTGAAAATGTGACTTCATGAGAATCCTAATTTAATTTAAAAGCTGTTAAAATCGACAGCATCCGCTTCAAAGGGCGGTGGAGGACATATTACTCCTGATTGTAGCAATGTGGTGAAACATGAATGAAATGTCAGAAGATGTATTCACTTTCAAAATTCAATCAGAATGTGGCAGAGTGGCGCACTTTGAATATTGAACTGAATATTAAAAATCAGACAAGGGTGTCATTTAGGGGGAAAAAATAAGCTTTTTCACCAGTACAGGCACATCCTAGCTTTAAGGTTGGGGGTTCTGCCAATGACATTGGTTGTGTGTCTGAGCCTTGTGGTGGGAGCAATTAAAACAGGAGGACTTGTTAACCATGTGCTTTGGCTTAACACAGTGGAAGTGGAAAGACAAGTTACAGAATAGGACACAGAATAGGGCACAGTCATGTGCTTTATGGCGTTCTCTAAACACGATACAGGTGGCCAAACGAAAACACACATGCACATACCCCCCCCACACACACCACACACACTTAAATCCCTATATAGGAAATCCTTCCAACCGATTAAGGCTTCCACCTCTGCCTAATTGTTTAGTACACATTATCATCACTTCTTCTCATACAATATTTTTCCAATCTGGCACAAAGTATGCCTGTTGGTTGGTTTGACATTTTCAAGCCAAGAGCCTCAATGTGTTTTCAATTGGAAGGAGATATGAGGTCCCATTATGTGACATGCTTCCCTTTGAAATCATGTGCCAGCCTGAGGAAAACATAAGAAAATATTTGCCACCAAGCACGTTCAAATTCCCTCTTGAGAAAGCCACAGCTTCACATGAGAAGCATTACTGGGAGGGAGGCCTCTGAAAAACATGTTTTTGGAATTAAAATATTATGAGCACGTTCAAACCAGATCAATTCTCTCATTGGCTCTTTCACAACATTTACATATTGTTGGATGGAAGAGGTTGATTGGTTGTGGTGTCTTGAGATCGAGGTTGCTCGGTGGGAGACGGGTGGTAGAAAAACACACACACACACACACACACACACACACACACACACACACACACACACACACACACACACACACACACACACACACACACACACACACACACACACACACACACACACACACACACACACACACACACACACACACACACACACACAGTGTATGGTAGAAAGCTGCTGAGGAAAGCAGCCTCATCAGGAGAACAGAGGAGACTGTGTCGACACATGAGGCAAAACAAACAGTCTGACTTCTAAGCTTTGGCATGCAGGGTGACTGGGACCTTGGTTTCGCAGCTTTCCTACGAGATGCCTTTAGTCTAGTTTTTTACTCTGTTTTCCTCTTTCTCTGTGTATGTGTTTCATTAATCCCCAGGGAGGGGATGAGAGAGGGAAAGAAAGGGAAAGAGAGAGATAAAAAGATGTGGTTGTATTCATTCAGTAGGCCTCATACATTTTTGGAAATCATTTGTACAATCAAACACACTGACACACACGCAGGCACACGCAAACACAAGCACACACACACACACACACACACACACACACACACACACACACACACACACACACACACACACACACACACACACACACACACACACACACACACACACACACACACACACACACACACACACACACACACACACACACACACACACACACACACACAGAGCAGTGCATTCTCAACAGCCCACCTTTACAATACAGGGCGCAGCTTTGAATCATAAAGAGACAAAAATAACTCCATATTTTCACCACACGAGTCCTCACTTTTGCTGTCAATTCGTGATTACACAGACGTTGATGGCACCCAAGGACCACTCAATGTATTCGTCCTGCCTTTTCCCCCTTTTGAACCACTGCCATGTTAAGGAAACCCAATCCATTGTTTGAAGTGAACAGACAGATGGCCTTCTCGAGATTGTCCAATACTTTATGGAAACAGTGTCGTGTTTTGTTGAACCTGTCCTAGGTGTGACTTAATAAAGATGAAAACTCTAAAGTGCTGGTTCCCCCTCACCAGGGGACTGAATGAGAACCACATGCACAAATACAGCGCAGTGCTCAGCGTGAGTGTGTGTGTGTGTAAGAGAGAAAACAGTAATCACATAGGTTTCCTGTGAAAAACAATAACATTTGTTTTAAACCGATGGCATTCTTCTCGGGGAGACTCAGTAGCTCCCATGGTAATACGTCCCAGACTTCCTGAGTACTGGGAACTAGCTAGCTTCATTGACTACTTCTAGGGCCAGTGGGAGGTCAGATTGGGAAGCTATAAGATACAATTTGTGAACATTTCTTCAACCACACAATAATTACCAAACTCACAATAGACTGTACTCATGGCCAAAGTATACACACACAGTAATATTGGAGGACAGTAATGTGGTAATGATCTATGAAAGACAATTTCTGTCAGCATAGAGTTGTTATCTCAGATGTAGCATTAGCAACAAGTACACTGTACAGAAAGCTCTTAGACTTTAGAAATGTCTCTCCTTGACATTGTGATCAGTTGCTGTATATAGGCCGATGTACGTACATGAAAAACCCACCATTTTGAAAGGCAGATCATTTCACAACATTGTTCCCTCTATATAATAAATGATGCCATGCGCACCCCACGTGGCTCAGCTTAACCGTGATCAAGTGAAAGCTAGCAGGGAGCTCCCAGCGTGTCTGGTTCCCTAATGTACAGGGGCACTAGGGCAATGATATATCACACTGTTTTCATCACAAACCCATCAGGCTCCGCTTGCCTCAACTTTGGGGTTTCTGACCTAAGAGCTTCCCCCCTGTCGGGGTGATTTTACTTGGACAAATCTCTCCTCCTACCGGGGTCTCTTCACTGCAAGGGGAGCCATGGCAGACACTCATCTGCCTCCCATTACACTTCCCAAATTGAGAGCATACACGGTTGACGTGTTAATGGATACAAATGCAGCGCAGGGACATTTAGTGTCGGACTGTTAAAGAGCAACTCCCCCCTAGCCCTTCAAACTGCTGGGGCAGTCAAAGCTCCATGCTTAACCTTGGTACAATGCTACTAGCCACCTTATTGTTATTCTTCACAGCTTGGTACATGGTATTATCAGTGGTCGTTATGTCACGGGACTAGCAGACTTGGCATACACATTTACATGTCAGTCGCATATTGGAAAGCGTTCGTTCAATTGACATAACTTGATAAATTGACGTTTTCCTTGCACCTTTTTTGTTGATGGTACTAAACCCTGTCCCACTAATGCCACTATTTTCACTCATTACAAATATGACATCGGATGGCAGAGTTAGTGATAAGGTATTGGAAACGACGTCTGTTGTAACATTGACCCTGTTTGCTAACCCCGGCCTTTGTCTTAAAATTGGCAGCATTTCAGTCCCATGTTACTTTACAGTACCTCTGAAACCTCCAAAATCACCAGATTAGATCAGATTAGTTATCGGAAACAAGCGGAGGTGGGTTACCTTTCGCTAGCTGTCAGTGGTGGCGAGTGCAGCGTGCAGTCAGTCAGTGTGGGCGAGTGTCTCTCACCGCAACAGAGAATACAAGTTGTTTGATACTGTTGACTAGCATGATGGGTGCCACTGTAATCCCACAGAGGATCATTCATGACCTCAACACTTAAATATAGAAGCACGGACACAAAACTCCTGCTATTCTAGAGGACGACAGGCAGACAGGCCTTCCAAAGTAGAGTGCTACTTCGTATTCTTCAATTTGAGACCTGATTATTTTTGTTGAGTGGTCACCTACTGAATGAGTCTTGGACATTATCATTTAAACTGTTTTAAAAAGTAGGCCTACAGCACCATGAACAAATTTGAGCATATACAGTAGGGGAGGGTGGGGCATCTTGATATGTTTTTTACCTTCTGCGTCACTACGTCAAGGGAAATATAGTATTCCTTCTGACAAAGATATCAACATATATTTCAGGATGTTGTGTATCCCTGGAAATATTCATAATTCATGTAAACATAACAGTTTTGAAAACATAGCTTGTCACAAAAAAAAGTGCTCTCTTGGCACAACTTGCTATGGGGTAAATTGAGCATAGGGACAGGGTAAGTTGAGCTGCCTTGGGGTAAGTGGGTGATTGTGTTCTGAACAATGGGTGATGGTGCTGGTAGGTCAAAGCTTAATTCACGGAATGGGGGTGTGGTATAGGTAACGCTTTATTTAGGGGTCTGTAATAAATCATTTATTTACAAACAGTTTGCTAACCATTTATTAATCATTAGTAAATCTTAGTTAGCTAGTTATTCACAAATGTATATATATTTCCTTAAATATCCTGTGTTGTGTGTTTAATCTTTTACCAGGTACTGCTGGAATGTCTACTAATGGCACGACCATCTTTTTGTGAGAAACAGTATGCATATTATGCATAAAACGGACAAAATGTCATAATTTGTATGGGATATGGTGGCCATTGTCTCAATTTACCCAATGGCCATTGGCTCAACTTACACCAAGGCACTTTCATACTAATATAGGACCTAATATTGTAGCTTATAGAGACCCCAGCTGATGTATAAAGCAATCGTATTGGTTGGTCCGGTGTGGCTGAGTTGGTAAAGCATGGCACTTGCAATGTCAAGATTGTGGGATCAATTCCCATGGTGGATCAGTATGAAAAAAAATATGTTTGTATCCACTCACTACTTTAAGTTGCTCTGGATTAGAGTGTATGCTAAAATGTTTATTTACAAGCATTATGTAGCCTATATTCATTTGACTGTGTGAAAATAGTGTTTTGGACCTAACTTGCTTTTCCGGCCACATTTCCCATGTGGTTTCTTCCTTCAGACACCATGAAATTATTACCTCTTCCGAAATATTTGGTCACATGATTCATTTTGTTTATGAAACAAGGTGTGGCTCAACTAACCACTTGGTTGCGGTCCAAACTCTTAAAAGACACACCCTTGTCCACTTACCCTCACCTTATGCCCTTGGAGGAATCTCCGTCGCCATCTTGGAGGGCGGTCCAAATGATTAGCCAAGCAAGGGAAGTTTGCAACTTAAGCCCCTCAGCCCTCGTTTTTAGTTGGCTTTGCGAGTGTACAATTATGTTCACTCTGGGGCCTGACACTCCCCATAATTCAATTTGCCACGTTTGTACATCCGCTAAGAAAAGTTAGCGAAAACTTAAAAACAATATCAATGGAGAAATCAACATACAAGTGTAAGTAAAAAGGAATGCAAAAAAGTTTTTTTTTGCTACTACGCAAAAGGTAAATATGTTATTGTTTGGTTATATTTTGGAAATTGTAGAAATAAAACATTTTCCTTCTTCAGAAGTTCCAGCTAGGCAGGCTAACGTTAGTTAGCTAATTAATTTGCTAGCTATAATACAGGAGACATATATTAATAATTATATATTTCATATACAGTTGAAGTCGGAAGTTTACATACACCATAGCCAAATACATTTAAACTCAGTTTTTCACAATTCCTGACATTTTAATCCTAGTACAAATTCCCTGTTTTAGGTCAGTTAGGATCAACACTTTATTTTAAGTATGTGAAATGTCAGAATAATAGTAGAGAGAATGATTTAATTCAGCTTGTATTTCTTTCATCACATTCCAGTGGGTCAGACGTTTACATACACTCAATTAGTATTTAGTAGCATTGCCTTTAAATTGATTAACTTGGGTCAAACATTTTGGGAGGCTTCCACAAGCTTCCCACAATAAGTTGGGTGAATTTTGGCACATTCCTCCTGACAGAGCTGGTGTAACTGAGTCAGGTTGTAGGCCTCCTTGCTCGCACAAGCTTTTTCAGTTCTGCCCACAAATTCTCTATGGGATTGACATCAGTGCTTTGTGTTGGCCATTCCAATACCTTGACTTTGTTGTCCTTAAGCCATTTTGACACAACTTTGGAAGTATGCTTGAGGTCATTGTCCATTTGGAAGACCCATTTGCGACCAAGATTTAACTTCCTGACTGATGTCTTGAGATGTTGCTTCAATATATCCACGTAATTCCTCCCTCATGATGCCATCTATTTTGTGAAGTGCACCAGTCCCTCCTGCAGCAAAGCACCCCCACAATGGGATGGTGTTCTTCGGCTTGCAAGCGTCCCACGTTTTCCTCCAAACATAGCAATGGTCATTATGGCCAAACAGTTCTATTTTTGTTTCATCAGACCAGAGGATATTCCTCCAAAAAGAGTCTGGCTCTTTTATGGTGGTTTTGGAGCTGTGGCTTCTTCCTTGCTGAGCGGCCTTTCAGGTTATGTCAATATAGGACTCGTTTTACTGTGGATAAAGATACTTTTGTACCTGTTTCCTCCAGCATCTGCACAAGGTCCTTTGCTGTTGTTCTGGGATTGATTTGCACTTTCTGCACCAAAGTACGTTAATCTCTAGGAGAGCAGAACGCGTCTCATTCCTGAGCGCTATGACGGCTTTGTGGTCCTATGGTGTTTATACTTGTGTCCTATTGTTTGTACAGATGAACGTGGTGCCTTCAGGCATTTGGAAATTTAGGATGAACCAGACTCGTGAACAATTTTCCAAACTGTTTAAAGGCACAGTCAACATAGTGTATGTAAACGTCTGACCCACTGGAATTGTGATACAGTGAATTGTAAGGGAAATAATCTGTCTGTAAACAATTGTTGGAAAAATGTATTGTGTCATGCACAAAGTAGATGTCCTAACCAACCTGCCAAAACTATAGTTTGTTAACAAGACATTTGTGGAGTGGTTGAAAAACGAGTTTTAATGACTCCAACCTAAGTGTATGTAATCTTCTGACTTCAACTGTAAGTAGACATACACTCATAATTGACTGCAGCGCATATAAAGCACCCACAAGCTACCGGTGGCTGAAAACAAAATCATCGTGGGATGAACAAGTGACTCATTTCCGGCCAAGGGTGGTCCATTTAAAAATCATTCCTTCCTCCCGTGCCCTGCAGGTATATACTCATCAGACTTCTTGATACGTCATCAGAAGTGAATCTCATCAGTTAATTTGAGGACTGAGTGGATAGGGTTTGTCTTGGACCGCAGCCCTTGGCTCAACTTAGCCCACTCTCCCTTGTATACATGTAAATGTTCTATATAAAATACTTGTATTTTGTGATTTAGTTTTAAGGTGTTTCACTATAAACAGAGTGCACACCTGTGAAGATGAAATTACTGACACTAGGACATTATCCTAAACATAGATTTTTGCAATAAAACCAAACTACAACAGAAATACCTATCAGAAAAGGCATTATCAATAAGCAATTATTTACCCTCAGCTGTAGGGGGACCCCAGTCATATGAGTCTGGCCTGGTCATATGAGCGAGTAATGGATTCCTCATCATTAATTAACACCCTCATTCATTTATTATTATGGCAAATTTTTACAGAGGACTGCAATTATGGCCCTTGATCCGTCTGTATTACAACTGGAAATCTACCCCACACCAAACCCCCCCACCACCAAATTACAGGGAAAAGTTGAGAAAAAGGCATGGGCGCATTGTGTAGGCCTAAAGGGACCGAGTGGTAAGGCCCACTGACGCATCACATCATTCAGTGAGCTGTCCAGTCTAACCAAAGAAAGATGTGCACCGCTAAACCTGCCAAGGCTTACTTTGATGCTGAAAAGTAAAAGTCTTCTGGATGGAGCATGATACCACCGAATACAGTTAGGGGCGATATAGACAAATGTAACATATTTTGTCTTCTTTCCACATCCTTTAACAACTGCTGTGTCAAAATGCTTGACTGTTGCCAAGAGAAAACATTTGAATATGTACCACATTTTCTCACACTTTATGCAGAAGACAAAGTTGAAATGAAAAAAAAACAAACAAATAGAGAAGGAATTAGGGACAGCCTATGGTCTAAATTGAATTAGCCCTGAGATGACTTGCAGTATGAAATGGTATTTCATACTCTCAGAGAGAAAGAGTAGAAATGTAAAACACATGAATGTGAAAGAGAGTGCGGTTCCAGCGACGCTTTTTTAATGTGCTGACTCCACTTACTAAGATGAGTCACGCATACATCAGTGCTGTGTTGTGGGATGAAAACCAACACCCCACAGCTCCTCAAAACACGCAGAGACACACTCTATGACGTGACTTTACACTGCAGTCTTTTGTCTTTCATGTTCCAATGATAACTAACCAGGCAGAGAATCATCGTCATTCCACGTGTTTATAATCATTAAAACATGTCTTTGTCAATTTAAATCCCCAACGTTTTAGAGAGCTCCTCCAAATTTCCAAGTGTTTCAAAAATAAAGCCGAGTGTTAACGTGGAATGCTGAGTCAAGTGGAAGGGGAAAAAATAATCGTTAGCTTTTAGCTAAGGACACTTGTACAGGACACGTAATCCCACTGTAAATCTGAAACTCAAACTAAAGGGTTTTTAATGCTTCAGATCTAAAATATGGAGCTTGCAGAGGTAGAGATCACGTTTCACCGAGGCGTGAGTAGCTCTGTCACTATTTTATAGACACAGAATCCCAACCTGCTGTGAATGTTTGTTTTTTTTCCTTCAAGGAAAGTTACGCGCTCCCTACTGCTAGACGCTGACACTTGCAACTCATCAAATAAAATGATGTTCTGAGCAGATGCAAGTGGAATATGCTTTTATAGTTGGCACAATTTAATTGTCATGGCTCATAAAGTGATACTGTGAGTTATGATATAAGGATTTGGCAGGTTAAGTCTCCCATGACCTGATCAAGATGTCATTCTAGCTATGGACCATCATCCACATATAGTGAACATATTTTCATTGTTTAAAATAGTCTAACGATTCAGAAACAAACATTTCAAGTTTTGATCACTATTGAATGATCTGATGGGTAAATGGCTGAACTATTATATCGCTGGCTAAGAATGCTGCCCCAAAGAGATTTTGGATGTCTATTTTGATAATTGTCTTTAATTATTCCACAGTGACACTCCAAGCTTTTCATATCATTACGTATTTCAGATATGTGGCAGAGAACAGGACGTTGACAGACTGTAAATTCCTGTGCCCGTGTCTAGACCAAACTCAGCCTGGGTGGGGGGCATAGCACTGCAGACACATTGTACCTACTTCTGGGTGATGATGGGTTTAAAACTAGGTTATCCATCACCGGCCTTCCTAAGTCCACAGGACTCCAACTAATACCACATCCAAACGCATGGAAAGATGGAAAGTTTGACGAACATCCACACATACTGTACTACCCCGCCCAGAGAAGATGGCCATCGAAAGACTTCTCTCTACACTCAACAGTGTTTCATAGTTGATAAAATACTACATGATAGACATGGCAGAATGTAGTATTGAGCTGGTTTCAGTTCTGTTCAGTTCTGCCTGACTTTTAACCAAATATATACTTCCCAAAAACCCCACTATTTTTCAATTGCAGTGAGAGAGAAGATAAATCCCAGAGACTGGGCCAAAAGTACTTCTCAAATTTTAAATTAAGGAGACGACAGTGGCTTTCAAAGCAAACCATTATGATAGTTAACATAAAACCAATTAAAGGGCCAGCTGTGGGACTGACGTGAATAATAGTGTTTAATTTGTCTAATCTTAGCTGGAGCAGTGGGTGGTTGAGTGGGGGGCACTAGGGTGGTGGGAGTGCCTCAGGTTAGGCTGGTACCCTGCTGGCACTTGAAGAGATTGGGTTTTGCCATGGTTTGGTACAAATGCCATAAATGGTTGGCTGGCTGTGTTGTTGTTTTTTTGTGCATGTCGTCCTCTGTCATTTGTATTTGGTCTGTTGTTCGGATACTTTTTGAACGCTGTGGACATGGAGAAGCTCTCTGGAAATGTAGTGCTCAGTTAAAAGGCTGCTACCGCTTGGCACGAGCCAAAAGGAGCTGATTGAGGAGCTTTTCCAAGGCCACTGTAATTTGCTCCCACACTATAAAATCTCTATAAATATATCATTTTGGATCTTGTTCATATATGTAGTTCGGAAACTATTTGTAAGTGTACTTATTGTGCCCGTATAAAAGTAGGCATTTATTAACAGTAGTTGTAATGTTTAACATCACAGCTGATTTGGCCTTGTTTTCGATTTGGTTAATAAAAAATTGTTAGGGGCCATGACTAAATTCAAATGTGAATTGGTTTCGGGTGTGGTTTGATGTGGGCGTCTCTTGTGTGTGCTCGCAGATGGGAAGAGTTAGACAAATTATTTAGCCAATTAGCTTCAGCCGGCTGGTGTGCAATCGCGGCAAATTTGGTTTTCCTTTGGATATCCTCTCTCTGGGGCTAGTTAAGGACCGCCAATAAATTACACAACGTAAATGAGACAATATTTTCATGTTGCAGACCTTTCAGTTTTCTTATTCAATTCTTTAAAAAATTGTTTATCAATTTCTATAGTTATAATTTGTTTTAGGTTTTCTAATCAATGAAATTTGGAGCTATTGGAATTTTTACAAATTGCTACATTGTGTAATTTACTGAAGCTCCCTAACGAGCCCAGTTGGGATATCCAAAGTCAACCCACATTTACCATCGACTTTATGATTGGGTCGTGTGCAGCTGCACTCCGAATTGATTATTACTTATGTGCTTCCAGCTGTGGGGATGTCGCCAGGATTGAAATAAAACCAACCTTAATTTACATTGTGAGGTCTCACAAAACTCTGTTTTGGACAAGAATTACTTTATGACCAAAATTATCCTATTTACACTTTGTAGTCAATTTTGACAGTAGAATAAATGTTTCTGACTCATATCAATGCCATAAAGGCTGTTTTCCAAATGAGAAGTTGTTTTTTTGGGACAGTTGCTCTTGAAGAAATGTGCAAGTGCTCATCACATACAGCTTGTGGTTTACAGTTGAAGTCGGAAGTTTACATACACCTTAGCCAAATACATTTAAACTAAGTTTTTCACAAATCCTGACATTTAATCCGAGTAACAATTCCCTTTCATAGGTTAGTTATGACCAACACTTTATTTTAAGAATGTGAAATGTCAGAATTGAAGTAGAGAGAATGATTTATTTCAGCTTTTATTTCTTTCATCACATTCCCAGTGGGTCAGAAGTTTACATACACGCACTTTGTATTTGGTAGCATTGCCTTTAAATTGTTTAACTTGGGTCTAACTTCATGGGGAACCTTCCACAAGCTTCCCACAATAAGTTGGGTGAATTTTGTCCCGTTCATCCTGAGAGAGCTGGTGTAACTGAGTCAGGTTTGTAGGCCTCCTTGCTCGCACTCACTTTTTCAGTCCTGCCAACAAATTTTCTATAGGATTGAGGTCAGGGCTTTGTGATGGCCACTCCAATAGCTTGACTTTGATGTCCTTAAGCCACTTTGCCACAACTTTGGAAGTATGCTTGTCCATTTGGAAGACTCATTTGTGACCAAGATTTAACTTCCTGACTGATGTCTGGAGATGTTGCTTCAATATTTCCACATAATTTTTCATCCTCATGATGCCATCTATTTTGAGAAGTGCACCAATCCCTCCTGCAGCAAAGCAACCCCACAACATGATGCTGCCCCCCCTTGTGCTTCACGGTTGAGAAGGTGTTTTTCGGCTTGCAAGCCTCCCCCTTTTTCCTCCAAACATAACGATGGTCATTATGGCCAAACAGTTCTATTTTTGATTAATCAGACCAGAGGACATTTCTCCAAAAAGTACGATCTTTGTCCCCATATGCAGTTGCAAACCATAGTCTGGCTCTTTTTTATGTCGGTTTTGGAGCAGTGGCTTCTTCTTGCTGAGCGGCCTTTCAGGTTATGTCTACATAGGACTCGTTTCACTGTGGATATAGTTACTTTTGTACCTGTTTCCTCCAGCATCTCACAAGGTCCTTTGCTGTTGTTCTGGGATTGATTGACTTTTCGCACCAAAGTACGTTCATCTCTAGGAGACAGAATGCGTCTCCTTTCTGAGTGGTATAACGGCTGCGTGCTCCCATGGTGTTTATTCTTGCATACTATTTCTTGTGTACAGATGAACGTGGTACCTTCAGGCATTTGGAAATTGCTCCCAAGGATGAACCAGACTTGTGGAGGTCTACAATTTTTTCTGAGGTCATGGCTGATTTCTTTTGATTTTCCCATGATGTCAAGCAAAGAGGCACTGAGTTTGAAGGTAGGCCTTGAACTTCATCCACAGGTACACCTCCAATTGATTCAAATGATGTAAATTAGCCTATCAGAAGCTTCTAAAGCCATGACATAATTTTCTGGAATTTTCCAAGCTGTTTAAAGGCACAGTCAACTTAGTGTATGTAAACTTCTGACCCACTGGAATTGTGATACAGTGAATATGAGTGAAATAATCTGTCTGTAAACAATTGTTGGAAAAATGACTTGTGTCATGCACAAAGTAGATGTCCTAACCGACCTGCCAAAACTATAGTTTGTTAACAAGACATTTGTGGAGTGGTTGAAAAATGAGTTTGAATGACTCCAACCTAAGTGTATGTAAACTTCCTACTTCAACTGTAAGTGTCTAAATTTCCTCCATTTCATGTCCCAATTAAATAGAGTGGTGTCAGAACTTCCGCCTCACTAGCCAGAACCAGTTTGGCAGGGCAGCGTGTATTGCTGATTTTATACCAGCTTGTTACCAACTTGACAACAATACTTTTCTGTAAATGCTAGCATTTAAAGACGGTCCTGCAGTGTAAGTAAATCTCCAGTGTCATTGTAAATAGTCCTGGTGGCCATTTGATTAATTGTTCAGCAGTCTTATGGCTTGAGGGTAGAAGCTGTTAAGGTACATTTTGGTCCTAGACTTGGCGCTCTGGTACCGCTAGCCAAGGCGGTACCAGAAAGAACGGTTTATGACTTGGTTGACTGGGCTTTCCTCTGACACCACCTAGTATATAGGTCCTGGATGGCAGGAAGCTTGGCCCCAGTGATGTACTGGGCAGTAAGCACTACCCTCTGTAGCGGCTTACAGTCCGATGCCGAGCAGTTGCCATACCAGGCATTGATGCAACCGGTCAGGATGCTCTCGATGGTGCAGCTGTAGAACTTTTTGAGTATCTGGGGACCCATGCCAATTCTTTTCAGTCTCCTGAGGGGGAAAAGGTGTTGTTATGCCCTCTTCAGGACTCTATTGGTGACATTAAACAGCGGTGGTTAATGGACACCTCCAACCACTGTTCAGCACTGTGGTAACCAGAACCTTCATCAACACCTCCAGAGGAGGATTCAAACTACTATGGATGGCACATACCCCTCCATTATTTCAAGAGGCCTTTGTCATACTCCCACCCCCCCCACTACCACTACCACCACCACCCCAGCCCAGCACAATTCTTCCTCCTCAATACCCCCTCTCTATCCTTCAAAACAGGGCTCCCATTGACCTTCCCAGTGCCTCATTGTCCCAAAGTGAGTTTTGATTACTGGCTTAAGCTCTGAGAAGGCTCGCCTCGGTGGCCACATCTGATCTTTTATACTAATTTTGGATTAATGCAGGGTCTGCAACACTGCGTCAACACCGTTGCTGAGAAGGGCCCTGCCACACAGAGCTAAACATTAATCCCCCTTAATGCTGAGAGTCAACTCTGAGTCCTTATCAGAATTTGCCTTAATCTCTGCCTAGGCTGTACAAAACTCTTCACTGGTCTACGGTAAAAAGAAATACACCAGGGTACAGATAATGGCAAAGTGAACTGCTGCATGCAGAGGAATAGGAAATCATTTTTTTACCTTGGAGGAGTTGAATGAGTTGTTCTGGTTAGAAGAACTGGAGTTGAGAGAAGATCTTCTGTACAGGGACGGGGTCACGACTTGAACTTTCTTTATTTTAATTGCCGCTGCTGTCTACATCTTCCTACTCATCCTAGCGGTCTTCATACTCACCAGAGAGAATCTCTGACAAGGCCCGTGTCCTATCACAAGTTACACTTATGATAGCTATCCAATCAGCATCTGATTTGATTTGAAGACTCTCCTTCCTCCTGCCTAACTCATTGCCAGACTGTTTTGAACAACTTTTCCCCTCTTTTGCTTTTTTTTCCTGTCTTCCCTTTTCAGAATGCACGTGTTCTGCTCTTCTGTGGGGGCTAGTCAGTGACTGGAAGAGAACCCTCTCTTGAAGACAGCCCTTGCCTGTAATTTTCTCAAAATGATTAAGCCTCTAGGAGCGAGCGGGTGACATGATCATCTTTTATTTCAGTGAATTCACAAGTCTGCTTTTGCTTACATTTTTTTTATGCATACTTTCTCAATCTTTAGTTATTGTGTGCGATGTTGCAATGTTGAGAGTCATTGTGCAATTTACAGCTTGTCCTGATTTTGTGTCAAATTGTACTCAGCAGACAATATAAATCAAGACCCATGCAGGAAACAGAACTTGATCCACAAGTGTGAAAAAAGGTATGCACATTTGGTTGGAAGTGTGTAAGTGTATGTTCAATTCAAGTCGCATATTTCTCCTAACATTGTTTATGTAGATTTGTACTTATTTTTACCTTAAATGGTTGACCTTTGTAATAACACACACACACACACACACACACACACACACACACACACACACACACACACACACACACACACACACACACACACACACACACACACACACACACACACACACACACACACACACACACACACACACACACACACACACACACCTTCTCGCTAAAATGTATAAAATAAATGTAATTTAGTTGATACTCCCATCCAGGGCGACTTGTCAGAGCAATTAAGGTTAAGTGAACTGCTCGAAGATACTTTGACAGATGTTTCACCTAGTCGGTTGAGGGATTCAAAACAGCAACCTTTCGGTTACTGGCCAAACACTCTTAACCACTAGGCTACCTGCAACCCTACATATTGGGTTGCTATATAGCATGATATCATAATATAGACAGCTTAGCTTAAAAATATAAACACGTCTTCTAAAGTGGATAGGCTATAACATCACTGACCTCATACAAATAACATTCCTTAGTAAATTAAATAAATGTTTAATTGATATTAAACTGGGCTTCATCAACAACAACGTATGGTCAGACTCAACATTACATATAGGCCAGAAGAGGCTACTGGAGCAACTACCAGTAGAAAGCCTATAATTACCGTTGAATTATTGCCAGTTACCAGTTACATCATAATAACCAATTTAATGGACATTGTAAAACAATATTAGCTCGTAAGTAGGCAATACAATACAGTGACCCTGTGACAGTGCCCATGGAATGTAAAGTGTCTGACCCAATGGTAACACTTTACAATAAGTCTCTGTTATGCCTGTACCAACACAGTTACCTTTTCTTGTAATTATACTTTTTTGGTGACTCATTATTAGTTTAGATTTAGTTACAATTGAAACAGCTAGTAACAATTCTAATGACCTTGTAGCTTGCACATGTTTAATGGTGCTGGATGCTCGAGTGTGATGTTGGTGCAATTGCAAATATGTTTAATTGCATTTGACATAATAAATAAAAAAATGCCTTGTGGGGGAATATATATGAGAAAGCTCAGGAAATATATTGATTTTTGGACTTATATTTAACCCCATTTTATGTTGGCACAAAACAACATCCATACCTACATATTTTTTTTTTCATCTTCAGACAAGTCCTGTGAACTATTGGGGGTTGTAGACCAAAACTGAGATTACCATCTTGTTCGTGAGAATATCACCTTTGCATAGGGGGTCATATTAGTTTGTAGACAAAACAGTTTGGGCGCTACAGACAGAAGTTGGCACATCGGCGGTACCGACTTCAGACGAGTCCCGTGGGGCTTGTGGGGGGGTCATAGATAAAAACGGAGAATACTGTTCAGACTCTGCAGATGTGTTCGTGAGAAGACCCATTTCCGGGATGTCTCATGCTCTGACAAACACTGCTGTAGCTCGGCCACCTTCCACTGCAGATGCGGAAGGCCGACATAGGCGGATGCAGTGGATTGAGACACAGCCCATGCTATCTTAAACTGACGGATTTTGATGGGGATTTTTTAACATGTTAGATTGACGCAAGGATTTAACAGCCTTTCATCCTTCAAATCAGATGAATCCAAACATTCCCCAGCCAAACATATCCAATGATCCATTTGAGGGGATGCCATAAGAAAATAATTTTTATTTCACTCACAATATGGGGAATATAACTCAGGGGTTATCTTTATACAATACAACAAGGCAGATAATGTGAATGTCAGTACAGTGTTGTTAAAGAAACATGACATTTTGATTCAAAAGTCATTTCTGTTTGTGAATTCAATAAAATAATATTTTGCATGAGTTCACTGCTCCTGTTTCTAGCAGGAAGGTTTACTAAAGAAAATACAGGATCATTTCAAAGGGGAGGCGGGATTTCCTGCTTGGGAAAAGAGTGGCCGAGCCCTTTGGGTGAAAGCGCGCTACAGCCCGGCACCAAAGGGAATGCCAGCGGGCTAATCTCGCCGTAACCCGAGCACACAAACACCACCGCTAATACAACGCGGAGAAGGGAGGCTGTGTGACTGTGTGTCGAGCGGGCCTTGTGCATGTTAAGCTGGTAAAAGTAAACAATCAGCCTTGGAAAAACGGGGGCCGTGTAATTATAACGTTTTAAAGTAAACGCCATGGCAGAGAGTAAGCTCTTATAAAACAGAGAGCATATGGAGTAGAAAAAGGTCTGGGAATGCCACACACATACCGGCATACTGAGGCCTTAACAAACTCACTGTTTAAAATGACTTTCGCTTTCACACGATCGGATAACATGCTGTTGTCTTTTTTAAAGAGTCTCTGTTGGCCAGTTCTCAGCTTTAATAAATGAATCGTTCTGAGGTTGGGGGTTGGAAGTTTTAATTGAACGCTTTTACTTTGGCTTCAAGGACTCCTTATGCTGAAATCCATCATTTCTGTTGGCAATGTTTTCTCACACATTCAGGCTCAATCGAGTTCCTTGTAATTATGGGTATGAAGAGATCAATGTTCTTGGATGATTTGGTTCCTATCTCTTTGGCCCATTATCTCAGTAGTATCCTTCCTGAACATTACCCTGTTCTCTACTGCCTTTTGCCCTTCCACAGACTCTGACTCACTAAATACTCTTTCCCTCCCTTTATGAGCTGTGAATTGACCACAAACCTAAGCTATCGTCCTTAATGTTGTACCTCTACCTCTTCTCATCCCTTTCCAGTGTCCTTCTCCCTTTTCAAGCCTCTGGGAAAGAAAGGGAAAAAACCCAAACCCAACTTTAAAATGGAAAAATCCCTTAATGCATTTCCGACCTTATCTAAAACACCTACATATCTGTCTCCAGTCTGCTGCCTTTGAAAGGATATTTCAGGCCTGGGATTGAGTGGGAAAAGCTCCCTTCACAGGCAGGGCTAGGGATGAGTTATAGGCATCTAAGAAACTGGGAATCTCAGGGGCCTGGCCATGGCTTTAGCACACAGCTCCAACCAAGGTTAGGGTAGCAGCAGAAACAGAAGCAGTCCCCAGCTACTCAATAATTTGGAGAAATATACAGAGCCAGGGAGAAAGGAGAAGGGAAAGGCAATGTTAAACTTTCTGTTTCTGTCTAAAAACACACCTTCTCTCTGTTCAAGCAAAAAGTAAGTACATTTAAAAAAAAAAGTTATTTAACCAGGAAGAAAATCCATTGGGACATAGGGTCTCTTTCGCAAGGGAGACCTAGCCAATAAAGCAGCAGCAGTCAATACAAAATGTAAGCATACAATACAAACTGCACGACAGCACTACAACAGGCCTACAGGAAACACGATACTCCTCCTCATCAGCGATTTGGGCCATAGTTTTAAACTCACTAAAGGGCACTAGTACATCTAGGTCAGGAATGGGCAACTTTGATGGCGGTGGGTCCCACAAAAAAAAATCAGAGCTCATCCGACACCCACACCCACACATGTAGTCAGACCAGGCCCTGTAGCTGTCTACGCATGTAAGGTGGAATGGTGGCTTAGCGACTTGAAATGAGTCCAATCTCTAACACAGAACAGGCTGCATACATATACAATAAGTCACCATAATCAATTACAGAAAGAAAAGTGGCTTAAACAAGCAAGTGGGACGCAAGCGCAATTTCAGTTAAGCTTCCTTACAAAATTATCTACAGGAATTTTGTTGGACAGCTTATCATCCAACCAAAGACCGAGGTATTGCAGGATGTCACCTTTTCACGGGTGTGCCCCCAGATGGCAAAATGCTAACCTCTGGCTGAGAGCGAGTTCTGGTGAATGTCATGCATTTAACTTTTTTGAGCATTCAAGACTAGTTTGAGACCATATAGGGAGGTCTGAGGTCACTGAAAGGCAGTCAGAAGCTCTTGAACAGCCCGAACCAGAGAAGAAACATTTGCGTAGATCACAGTATTATCTGCATACAGATCAAATTTGGCTGGTTGCATTGCATTTTCCCAGGTCATTAACATAACTGGAGCTTAAATGGAGCTCTGGGGTACACCTAGTGATCTCAAAGAAGCTAGATGCAGGCAGGACAATGTTGTTTTTTATCAAGTACATTTATGATGTAATTTGCCGCAGCCATAGCTATTGAATCATTACACTGGTATGAATGAGGTCAGCAAATTACTGTTCTGATGTTCTGTGATTGAAGATACAGCACATTCGGAAAGTATTCAGACCCCTTGATTTTTTTCCACATTTGGTTATATTACAGCCTTATTTTAAAACGGATTAATCATTTATTTTCTTCTCATTAATCTACACACAATAACCCATAATGACAAAGCAAAAACAGTTTTTTGAAAATGTTGCAATTTATTAAAATAAAACACGTAAATATGACATTTACATAAGTATTCTGACCCTTTACTCAGTACTTTGTTGAAGCACCTTTGCCAGCGATTACAACCTCGAGTCTCCTTTGGTATGACACTACAAGCTTGGCACACCTGTATTTGGAGAGCTTCTCCCATTCTTCTCTGCAGATCTTCTCAACCTCTGTCAGGTTGAATGGGGAGTGTCGCTACACAGCTATTTTCAGGACTCTCCAGAGATGTTCGATCGGGTTCCAGTTTGGGCTCTGGCTGGGCCACTCAAGGACATTCATAGACTTGTCCCGAAGCCACTCCTGTATTCTCTTGGCTGTGTGCTTATGGTCGTTGTCCTGTTGGAAGGTGAACCTTTGCCCCAGTCTGAGGTCCTGAGTGCTCTGGAGCAGGTTTTCATCAAGGATCTCTCTGTACTTTGCTCCGTTAATCTTTTCCTCCATTCTGACTAGGCTCCCAGTCCCTGCCGCTGAAAAACATCCTCACAGCATGATGCTGCCACCACCATGCTTCACCGTAGAGATGGTGCCATGTTTTGCTCCCGAGTGTCGCAGTGGTCTAAGGCACTATATCTCAGTGCTAGAGACGTCAATACAAACCCTGGATCGATTCTAGGCTGTATCACAACCGGCCGTGAACTGGAGTTCCATAGGGCGACGCACAATTGGCCCAGAGTCTTCCGGGTTAGGGGAGGCAGGGGGAGGCCATCGTTGTAAATAAGAATTTGTTCTTAATTGACTTGCGTAGTTAAATAAAGGTTAAATAAATAAACATTCCAGATGTGACGCTTGTCATCCAGGCCAAAGAGTTCAATCTTTTTTCTCATGGTCTGAGTGTCCTTTAGGTGCCTTTTGACAAAATCCAAGCGGGATTTCGTGTGCCTTTTACTGAGGAGTGGCTTCCATCTTGTCACTCTACCATAAAGGCCTGATTGGTGGAGGGCTGCAGAGATGGTTGTCCTTCTGGAAGTTTCTTCCATCTCCACAGAGGAACTCTGGAGCTCTATCAGAGTGACCATTGGGATCTTGGTCACCTCCCTGACCAAGGCCCTTCTTCCCTGATTCCTCAGTTTGGCCCGGCAGCCAGCTCTAGGAAGAGCCTTGGTGGTTCCAAACGTATTCCATTTAAGAATGGAGCCCACTGTGTTCTTGGGGACCTTCAATGCTGCAGAATTGTTTTGGTAACCTTCCCCAGATCTGTGCCTCGACACAATCCTGCCTCGGTGCTCTACGGACAATTCCTTCGAACTCATGGCTTGGTTTTTGCTCTGACATGCACTGTCAACTGTGGGACCTCATATAGCCTTTCCAAATCATGTTCAATCAATAAAATTTACCACAGGTGGACTCCAATCAAGTTGTAGAAACATATCAAGGATGAACAGTGGAAACAGGATGCGCCTGAACTCAATTTTGAGTCTCACAGCAAAGGGTCTGAATTCTTATGTAAATAAGGTATGTAAATAACAATGAGGCACATACAAATGCATGTATTACTACACTCTTGGCGTTAACTATGGGTCAAATCCTAATTTGAGAAAATTGCTTTACTCAAACTTTTGTATTAAAAGTGTGAGTTACATTCAAACATATAAAATATAATATGAAAATATAACTAAGCCTTATAAATCAGGACTATGAAATCTTACTTAATCAACAATCTTACTTGCTTTCCTAAGATATCAGGACTATTCCCGTAGCCTTACTGAAAAAAAATGTTGAATTAGGAAAGGTTTGGCAGTCCTTTCATGTCATCCTGCCCCTGTTCCCCTGCTTTTAGCACTCCTGCCCCTTAATATTAGTGTGACTATAACAGGCTGGACCAATCTGGCCCTGTAAATCATCCAGCAAAGGATAAAGTTCAAGTAGATAAAAATCAAACAGATGTCAGTGGGAGGGTAGTCTTCATGACCCATAAAAGTGCTTTCATCAGAGAGCCGAATCATTTGTTTTGAATTATGACATTGTTATCAAAAGGGGCGGCAGTGGCCTGTTTGTGGGGGAATCGGATCTGTTTATGCGAAAAGAAGGGGAGAAATGCCTGATCCCAGCGGAACTTTGGGAAAGTGTGGTGAGAGTGACGGCTGATAGGCAGAGCCAACTGGGGGAACAGATTGATTGACGGCTGTCATGTCTGGGTTTGTGTTTATGTTTATGCAGTGGACTAGACATTGTGTTTTGTCTGGCTCTCGTCTACGCAACAAAGTCAACGTAAACACCAGTCCTCAGAGAAAACTGAAGAGAGAGGAATGTGATTGTCACAATAGTTTTGTTGAATTTCATAGAATGTCATACTTGTGATGCGCAGATCAGCAATGCCTATATACGGTGTTTCCTGTGTTTCAAATGTAATTGTCTCGCAATTAAATTTGGGATAAGATCAAACACAAACTAAGATTCTGAAGTGATAAATTGAATCAATGTTGACTTTTTCTGTATCATCAGACACACAATGGGACTTTTTTCTTTCAATTTTAGTCCTCTTGAAGATAATGCCATTGGCGGTCGGTCGTATATTCAGTGAAAGTTCAAGTCGAGGTTAAATATTTGCCTTATCTCGCAGATATTGTCTGCTGTCATCAATATAAATGACAGCCTGGGCAACCAAATGTACCTTTGCACTTTTCTATAATGAAAAGCTCTATACAAGTTAATGAAATTAATATTGTTCATTGTTACCTTTTGTGAATCTTCCCCTGAATTTCTTTGATTTATGTTTTGGTAAATATTGTATATTTTGCCTTACACTGAGGATAAGTCATTCGTGAGAGTGTGTTGTCTTTTTGAAATTCAAAGTGTCTGTGATATAGGAAATGTGAGGTTAGTGGTGGAGGTGGGGGGACTTCTCGAGTTAGCTTGCATACATGTGTTGCACTTCCATTTCAAACACTTACTATGTGCTTGAATTTATGATTTTCTTAATACTTCCCTTTAACACATAACATAGCTCTTCATTTTATGTCAGTCTAAGACATAAACTGGATTTTTGAAGCACACTGCAATGATATAGAGTAAAACAAATAATTACCTCACAGAGACAAGGAACTGTAAGAGTGAAATCGGCTTCTTTTTCTCTTCTTTACTTCTTCTTCTTGACCTTGTAAGTCAGTCACGAAAGCATGTAAATCTATCCCCCTTTGAAAACTAACAGCTTCACTGGGAGTTTCACCTTGACCTTTTTATAGCGTGCTGAGGAAAACCATTGCATGTCTGCAACTGAAGCTACTTGAGAAACTTGCCATATCACTTCCTGGGCCTCCATACCATTGAGTAAAAAGCTTATAGAAGTAAAGTAGCTCTACATGAATTACATAATTCACTTATACAAGTGCAACAACTGATGTTTGTTATACCGGTCAATATGAACAACCTCTGAAATGCAGCACCAATTCCTTTGCCATACAAAGGACACATTATGACTTAAAGATCACGCTAAAAATGTTGACCTGTTCATTAGAAATGTTGAAACAAGACTGCATCTCTCAGCAGGCTATGTGTATTATTTTCACATTTAACACTAACTGCTTCATCAAACTCTTTTTCTATTTCCCACAGAAATGGTCCTGAATTGTCTGTTAAGGTTTTGTCTATGGGATTTAGTGAAGCAGGAGGTGTTTGCAAGCTGGAGGCAGGGCAGGGGGGTCTGAGAGTTTTTCAGAAGTTGGTCCAAGAGTGCTGTGCTCCCACTAGATTATTCTCCCATTCACAGTGTGGGGGCGGTAGACAGGTAGTCAGATAACTCCTCCCAGCAGTCATAAGGCTCTTTATAGCCTTCCCTCTCAATGCCTTATTGCCTCCTCTGGCACAAAATATCACTGGAATATCACTGACTGATGTAGCTGTGTTACTGAAGTTAGATTATAGTTTTGTCATTTTTGGTCTTTCAACATACCCATAAACATTATGGAACATTCATTTGTTTTAAGACTCAAAAACAGACAATGTCACAATTTGCACTCAAAGAATCTAGAAAAGAAAACTATTTTGCTGTAGGGAAATGTTAACTTGCACAGACAGGAGAAACTCATTTCTTAAACAACTGGTCACAGAGTATGGGAATTGCCTAGTATAAACAAGGATTAAGTCAGGAAAAGCTATTGTTTCGGGGTAAATTCCTTGCCCATTGCAACAGAGGGGGTATTTTGCCAGGCAGTGGTTTACTTTGAAACACACAATAGTTCCCCAAAGGATGTAATTGCAGAGGCTTGTAATTACAAGCATAACACTAGTTAAAAAATCTGCCTCTTTGGGAGTTGTTAGTCAACACCCATTATCCCTGGGTGCTGCATTGATTAACCTGTGACACATTTCTTTAACACTCTGCAGGGTAAGTAGAACTGACTGGCTACCGATCCAACTTTTTCGGGTTCTGTAGTCCACTGAAACTGAGTGTGCGCATATTAGGATGACATTCTGCACATGTGTATATTCTCTACATGACGTGTGGAGAACATGCTGCTCAGGTGGATGGTGCCTGTTTGATAAAGTTAGATAAAAGCTGAATCAATGTCTGTAAGACCACATATTGATTGCGTTCGACATAACAGAACCGAATACAATAGCATAGTATAACATTACTCTAAGACAAAAAACACCCAATATTTCTCTCATATGGCCAAAACGTGCCACTCGGCAAAATACACAGGTATGCTATAGTTTGATAGCACCATCTGCTCTAAAATTCGCTCAGTGTCCATAATTCAAACAACACTGTCGGCTACTTTGAAACAACACTGTGTGATTCAATAAGATCTTAATCCATGTCCTCATGAAACTGGTTGAGATCAAATGGTTGGTGTGCAGATGTCACATGAACATTTCATCTGTAAAACTTGAAGAATGATCATTCACAATTGAATGCTGTGGTGTTTATCCGGTTCTGATGTAAAAAATACTCTCATTACGCGATCTTGCAGCACAGGAGCAAAAGCTTTGAGATCTTAATTCCAGTGGACTAAAGATCCCCAAAAAGTTGGATCCGCAGTCACGGGCTAAATAGAAACTGATAGGAAGGAACCTTCAAGGTAACATATGATGGAGAATTCCCTTATAGTATGTGTGCTTTTTAAATATGTTTAACACATGGAAGTATTTTCCAAATTGTGAATACAGAAGTACTCTGTAATATGGGAGTAAAAGTGTTTTGTTATTATTGGGTAATTACATTTTCACATTGACCACAAATGAGGCATTATAGACTCTCAGACATCACCCTATTCTTAACATGCCCATTGAGTGTCGTATCCGCCAGATGTGGAATCTGTGATGTGTGCTCCTCCTAGGTGGGCATGTGTGAAGTCAGCGCTCCTCATGTGACTCCTGCATCGCTGACTCCATAAGAGACTGAGAACTCAGTCGAGATTAGTTGATATTACACGTTGACATTTAGCAGTTACAGGTGATGCTCGGCAGAGAGAGGAAAAGGACAGCCAACCTTCATATCTGCCAGAGGCGATGCACATAATAATGAACTTGCTTGGGTTTGCCACTGGACGCCCCAGTTATTGATAGTCGGCCGAAGATAGTTCCAGTTTTTTCTTCCCGGGTTCCGGCACCAGCACGGCAGTGTTGACATACTGTATTTCTCAGTGTTTGCACTGTGGAAGAGGGCCATGGTGGAATTTTTTATTGACATCAAATGTTTAATGGGTAAGCAGCAACATAGCCTCTGGTTGCTGATGGAATGATGACAAAAGACTTACGCGTGACACTGAGTTTGATGGTGTGGTAAAATGACAATAATATGACAATAATAGCCAATGATTGCTATGTTGTGGTGCAGGAAAGGATGACTGAAGGCTGTGAAAGCATTATTGTGTTGGATAATGCTTCATAAAAGACACACAACTAGACTAATGCAGTTTAGCCTGGAGTTTATTAATATATCTATTTTTTTGTCACACTTGATTTAGCTCACCCTGCATGCTGCACAGGCACCTTTTCACACTCGCATTTCTTCGTTTTACATACAGATATACTTGCCTTGTTACATTTTCCATGCCTTTGGTCCATAGTAGAGCCAAGATATTACAGACGCAACCCCATTGCAGGAGTGTTCTTGCAATGCGGGACATTTGTAGTGTATTTGTGGTTTAAGAAGGCTTCTAAGATTGGAATTTGCACTTTGAAACTTCAGACTTGATTTTCCCTTATTATAAATATATTAACCCCTCCAAAAAGGTCCATTAATTATTATCCACATAATCATTTCAACAATTTCATTGCTGTAGCAAACTGGCTCAAAATTAAGATCCTACATCTGCACCTTGCATGTCTTCGATCTTTCAGCTAGCGTGGGTAGCACAGTACACAAAGCTAGTGTCTCTGTTGCCTGACAGCAGATTTGCAAAAGAGATTAATTGAGATCCATCAACAGATCTCAGCCAACCTCTGTTTCTATTAAAGGATTTAGCCACCAGAGAGTGCAGGATATTTCTGCATTATGATATATGGAGTCTGAGTGAGATGTCGCATTGAAGCCAGTTGGACAGTTTTGTTACCAAGAGTGTCCCGATATGTAAAGGTGAGACTGTACACCCCTGTCTCTTTCATGGTTTAAATGGAGAGGCAGAAAAATATGGAGATTTTACTTCACCTTAACTGATAATAACAAGGTAACTTGTGGGCTTTTTAGAACGAGACATGGTTGAATATCTCGCTTGCTGGCCATTGTTGGCCCTGTCTGTTTGTCTCTAGTTCATGGCTGATAGAATCTCATTTAAAATCAGACTCCATTCTCTATGATTGGAAAATACTCTGACCCTTGTCCTTGTGACCTTGGTCAATTACCCTTCATTCTCTGTCTCTTCTCCCCCCGGTCTGTACGATAAACTAGCCAACCAATTTGGTTTCCTTTAGACAGTTTACCTGAGTTTTTCAGACACTATCGATCAATTTTTTGGTCTTTGAGCTTTGCCAACCAAACAGTATCTTGTGGAATTTACTCGACATATGTGTCTTTAAAAGACAGAAAGGCCTTCAAAGAAGTGGACTTTCAGTAGACTTTAAACTTGTACAGTGCTGGATGTTGAATGAAGAAATGATCAGTGGTAGGAATGTTGCGATGTTAGATCACATTCAAGTAGGTTCCACGATTAACTTCAAGGCCCTCAAAAAAGAAACCTCAATCAGTATTTATGTGGTTGATGACTTTAAAAGCAAGGAGTATGAACTTGCCTGACATGTAAATGGTTATCTCTTGACCACAAGTTAGAACAAAATAAACATTTGATCTTGTAGTGCCTTTACCTTAGTACTGCTTCAGTCATTTTGGCTATCCAAACTCATGCCAGATATTCCCAAGGATTGTTCATTTCATGACAAAAGTTGATTTCTCTGCTAGAGATGGTGGTCATCCTGAGTCCTGACCTTTCTGATATGCCCAGATCACTACCCCGATCACTGTCATGATTGGTTGGACACAGAGAGACAGCTGCACTTGTAGGCTTAAATTCCGGTGGCAGCACAATACACTTAGAACGGATGAGAAACATAAATCACATTTCTTGAAAACAGCCACACAGTGGTCAAGTTAGACAGACATAAGTGATTAGGGACACATGCAGCATCCATTCACGGAGTGAAAGTAGTGATATGCAATTTGTTGAGTGAACGTCCTGTCTATGTGGGCCAATGACATCCATTTTTGGATGCTTTGCCCCTTGTGATGTCATGCCCTCTGGATTTGATTGGTCAGCACAGTTTCCACAGAAACTCGTGGAATGTCTGTGCCGCTGTGGTAGACCTTTATTCTGGGCCGGTACCCAGTACCAGCTTAGGTTTGGCAAATGAAGCTCAGATTTTACACTGGGGTTCAAGAGCAGCAATTTTATTTCAGAAGAGAATCCAAAAGCAGGCATAAATGTATCATACGTGAAATTGCACATGGACACTGGAAGATTAATACTCTGAATCGGAAAGTGCTGTAATGTAATCCCAAAATCCCTTTCAGCTTCTTCATAATGCATAATTGAGAGAGATGTATGTTTTGGATATTGTATCAATGACTGACTGACTGAGCTCATGAATTCAAACCCAGGCCAGCAAGCTGAGTTCTGAATTACCAATCTGCCAGAACATCATGGCTTCCTCAATTTGTTATTTTCATGTCGGATATTCTGAGGTGAATAATAAAAAAAAAAAGATGCAAATGATTTTCACCAACTTCTTCAAATTAACATTCAGGAACATCTGTGTTGCCTACATTAAAGGTCATGCTATCGTGGAAAACTATTACCATCACCCTGTTGCACATTCCTCCTTATTATTACTACAATGGGGGTTCCACCTTTTCATTTTAATCATTCCCGTAGATATTAAACTGCGCCTGCAGCTGGGGGCTATATAGCATAGGGATTTACAGTGGGATTTGCATCTTCCTGTCTGCAAGTTCAAATCTCTGTGTCTTCACAGATCAAATTATCATAACCTTCATCGGGCAGAATTGCATTATGAAAATATGGACCCGAGAAATAAAAAGGCCGTCGGCGATTCCCATCGTGTGTCCATCCATGTCTCTGAAATATGGTAGTTCTACTCGATGGTAAACGCCTGCGATGTTGTTCTGGTACGCACGGCAGTGTAAGTCTGTGTCATAGCAAGATGCAGTTATTGTGGATAAGGTTGCTAGAGCGCTCAATGTGTTTTATTGAAGTGACGCCTGACGGATTATATTTCAAGAGAGGCAGAGAAATTTAAGATAGTAATTTGAATGGGTTGAATATTATTAGTACTCGTTCATGTTGATACATCATTGCGAATGTAAACACAACATCTTGTAAAAGACATAAAAGCACAATCATGCATGGTTGCCAATCAATTTGTATTTTATTTTACATACAATACTGTGTTTTATAAAAACATTTATGAAAGCTAATATACACTAGCAGATTTAAGGCCTATATGCAGACTTCAACGAAGAACTTGAGGCGCCATTGAATTTTTCATACCGGTGAACTCTTCACCTATATAACGAGCATTATTTACCTAACTTAATACATCATCAAGGAGTCTACATACCCATCGCGTGACTGGCTATGATGCCATAAGGCTGAAAGTAAATGAATGTGACGTGGAGCACCCTGAGAAAGTCTATAAAAGCTGAAACTTTTATTATTATTTATTTTATTTTGGGAGTGTAAGCTGAGAGCGGCCGGGGCAGGTCAGCACAATCTCCAAATTGTTCGGCACCTCACGCACCGATATATCGTCCTGGGGAGAGCAAAGTACACACCTACAGGGGTACCGTTATATTTCCTGATTAAACCAGGGCCAGGTTAGTGTGGGAAAAAGCTTCTTTTTTTCTCTCTTGCTGCTCGGGAGCAGGTCAAATCCTCTACTTGGTGCCCCAGGCTATTTTTCCTCTCCTCTTTTTCAGACTACCTCCACACCAATTGAGCAAAATACCATTCAGGAGAGAAAAAAATAGAACTGCTCCTCTGTTTCCACTTTGTTTTGAATTTGTTTAACACTCTAGGGTATAAATAATTTAGATCAATATATATGGAAGTTTAAGATGTTCTTTTGAAGCTGGTTCATTGTGAGGAAATTAAAGTGTGGTGCAGGGAAATTAGACACACGTACGTGTGAACACACACACACACACACACACACACACACACACACACACACACACACACACACACACACACACACACACACACACACACACACACACACACACACACACACACACACACACACACACACACACACACACACACACACACACACAGTAATCTCTATTGAATTTCAGAAAATTATTTTAAAAGGTGGTTTATCATTCTAATATATCTCTGTATGCATATAGTCCTTGTTCATTTATTTGTCAGAGCCTGATTCACCTGTTAGTTTTCCAGTTGGCATATTTTTACATCTTTCAATTCTTTGAATTTTATATTGAAAATAACAATGATTTGTATAGATAGAAAATAATAAAATAATCTAAACAATCTCAGATATTAAACTTGATAAAATGTTCACTCACTTATTGTTTTCCCAATATTTCTTGCATCACTACGTGTATTAAATATATGACCTTAAGATAATTAATTTCCCTTCAACATATACAAATAAGGGCACCATAAAATTACATACACAAGGTCTAGGTTTATAATATCAGATAAGAAATGATGTTTCCAAATATAGTATGGAGCATTTATAGGTTGATTTCCCAGACATGGACATTTGTAATTGTGGGGTCAATGCAATATAAGATACATACTGATGTTTCAATGCGGATTCGTGTGTGAACTTTTAGAAGATAGGTTTTTCATATTACAGTAACACGTCAATTGTGAGGTTCTGGCAATTCTGAACTATATTCTTAAATAAAACACATTGCAAGATAGGCTATTGCAAATGATTGCATGGTTGGATTTGTTTCAGCATACAGTACATCCACTTTCTTTTGGTTTCAGTGATATGTCATTGCGTATTCAATAATTCCAATTAAGCAAGACAAACACATTTACAATCATTAACATTGTCTTAACTAATACAGTTACACTTACTTATTTTCCTGGCTTAACTTTAAAAAAAAATTTTTTTTTTTAGTTTCTCCGTAAAATGTCTTGACTATTGGATGTTCCAAGTTGCATTGTCATGAACTCAAATTGCAAAATGTGTTGTTTATATGTGGCACTAGATGTGAGGCATATTTCCATTACCGTTCTCTTTATTTACCATCATAGCTTCAGACCCCTTGACTTTTTTCCACATTTGTGTTACAGCCTGAATATCCTATAATGTCCAAGAGGTATTGTGTTTTTTCAAATGATGAGTCAATACGTTTCCAACCCCTTTATTATGGCAAGCTTAAGTAAGTTCAGAAGTAACAATTTCCTTAAAAAGTCACATGAGAAGTCGCATGGACTCACTTGATTTTTTTTTTATGACTACCTCATCTCTGTACCCAACACATACAAATATCTGTAAGGTCCCTCATTCGATCAGTGATTTTCAAACACAAATTCAATCACAAATACCAGGGAGCTTATCCAAAGCCTCGAAAAGAAGGGCACATAGTGGTGGATGGGTAAAAAAAAAGAAAGACGTTGAATATCCCTTTGAGCAAGTTAGCAATTCAAATCAAATCAAATGTATTTGTCACGTGCGCCAAATACAACAGATGAAGACCTTACAGTGAAATGCTTACTTACTTACCCTTAACCAACAACGCAGTGCTAAAAGAATACCTTAAAAAAAATAGGAGATAATAATAACAAATCATTAAAGAGCAGCAGTAAATAACAATAGCGAGGCTATATACAGGGGGTACCGGTACAGAGTCAATGTGCAGGGGTACCGGTGTCGAGGTAATTGAGATCATATGTACATGTCGGTAGAGCTATTAAAGTGACTATGCCTAGATAATAACAGAGAGTAGCAGAAGTGTAGGGGGGGGGGATGCATGGGTCACTTGATTAGATTTTCAGGAGTCTTATGGCTTGCGGGTAGAATCTGTTTTAGAAGCCTCTTGGACCTAGACTTGGCGCTCTGGTACTGCTTGCTGTGCGGTAGCAGAGAAAACAGTCTATGACAAGGGTGGCTGGAGTCTTTGACAATTTTTAGGGGCTTCCTCTGACACTGCCTGGTATAGAGGTCTGGGATGGCAGGAAGCTTGGCCCCGGTGATGTACTGGGCCATATGCATTACCCTCTGTAGTGCCTTGCGGTCAGAGGCCAAGCAGTTGCCATACCATGTGGTGATGCTCTCGATGGTGCAGCTGTAGAACTTTTTGAGGATCTGGGGACCCATGTGAAAATCTTTTCAGTCTCCTGAGGGGGAAACGGTGTTGTCATGCCCTCTTCATGACTGTCTTGGTGTGCTTGGACAATGTTAGTTTGTTGGTGATGTGGATGCCAAGGAACTTGAAGCTCTCAACCTGCTCCACCATGAGAATGGGGGAGTGCTCGGTCCTCCTTTTCCTGTAGTCAACAATCATCTCCTTTGTCTTAATTACGTTGAGGGAGAGGTTGTTGTCCTTGCACCACACGTTCAGGTCTCTGACCTCCTCCATATTGGCTCTCATCATTGTCGGTGATCAGGCCTACCACTGTTGTGATCGGGAGGGGACTGAGCACGTAACCCCTGAGGGGCCCCATGTGTTGAGGATCAGTGTGGGGAACGTGTTGTTACCTACCCTTACTACCTGGGGACGGACCATCAGGAAGTTCAGGATCCAGTTGCAGAGGGAGGTGTTTAGTCCCAGGGTCCATAGCTTAGTGATGAGCTTTGAGGGCACTATGCTGTTGAACACTGAGCTGTAGTCAATGAATAGCATTCTCACATAGGTGTTCCTTTTATCCAGGTGTGAAAGGGCAGTGTGGAGTGCAATAGAGATTGCATAATCTGTGGATCTGTTGGTGCAGTATGCAAATTGGAGTGGGTCTAGGGTTTCTGGGATAATGGTGTTGATGTGAGCCATGAGCAGCCTTTCAAAGCATTTCATGGCTACAGACGTGCTACGGGTCACATCGGCTGCGGAGAGCGTGATCACACATTCGTGCGGAACAGCTGATGCTCTCAAGCATGTTTCTGTGTTACTTGCCTCGAAGCGGGCTAATAAGTTATTTAGCTCGTCTGGTTGGCTCGTGCCACTGGGCAGCTCTCGGCTGTGTTTCCCTTTGTAGACGGTAATAGTTTGCAGGCCCTGCCACATCCGACGAGAGTCGGAGCCGGTGTCGTACAATTCAATCCTAGTCCTGTTTTGACGCTTTGCCTGTTTGACAGTTCATCGGAGGGCATAGCATGATTTCTTATAAGCTTCCGGGTTAGAGTCCTGCTCCTTGAAAGCGACAACTCCACCCTTTAGCTCAGTGTCAATGTCGCCTGTAAACCATGTCTTCTGGTCGGGGTATGTATGTACAGTCACTGTGGAGACAAGGTCCATGATGCACTTATTGATAAAGCCAGTGACTGATGTGGTGTGCTCCTCAATGCCATCGGAAGAATCCCGGAACATATTCCAGTCTGTGCTCGTAAAACAGTCCTGTAGTTTAGCATCTGCTTCATCTGACCACTTTTTTATAGACCGAGTCACTGGTGCTTCCTGCTTTAATTTTTGCTTGTAAACAGGAACCAGGAGGATAGAATTATGGTCAGATTTGCCAAATGGAGGGCGAGGGAGAGCTTTGTACGCGTCTCTGTGTGTGGAGTAAAGGTGGTCTAGAAATGTTTTGCCCTCTGGTTGCACATTTAACATGCTGATAGAAATCAGGTAAAACTGATCGCCGCCTCTGGATGAGCATTTTCCTGTTTGCTTATGGCGGTATACAACTTATTGAGTGTGGTTTTAGTGCCAGCATTGACCTGTGGTGGTATGTAGACAGCTATGAAAAATACAGATGAAAACTCTCTAGGTAGATTGCGTGGTCTGCAGCTTATCATGAGATACTCTACTCCAGGTGAGCAAAACCTCAAGACTTCCTTAGATATCGTGCACCAGCTGTTGTTCACATAAATGCATAGGCCCCAACCGTGTCTTTCCAGAGGCTGCTGTTCTGTCCTGCTGGTAGTGTGTAACCCACCAGCTGTATATTCTTAATGTCGTCATTCAGATTCAGAATCGGTGAAACATAAGATAGTACAGTTTTTAATGTCCCTTTGGTAGGTTTCAGAATCGGTGAAACATAACATAACACATAAACATAACACATGTCCCGTTGGTAGGATAAACATGCTTTCAGTTCGTCCCATTTATTTTGCAGTGATTGAACGTTAGCTAGCAGGACGGAAGGCAAGCGCAGATTAGCCACTTGTCAGCTGATCCTTACAAGGCACCCTGATCTGTTTCCGCAAACCTCTGTTTCCTTCTCCAACGAATAACGAGTATCTGGACCTGGTCGGGTGTCTGTAGTAGTATATCCCTCCCGCCTGACTCAGTGAAGAAGAACTCTTAGTCCAGTTTGAGGTGAGCAATCGCAGTTCTGATGTCCAAAAGCTCTTTTTGGTTATAAGAGACGGTAGCAGCAACATTATGTACAAAACAAGTTACGAACAATGCTAAATAACAAGCAAAATAGCATGGTTGGTTAAGAACCGATAAAACAGCAGCCTCCCCCTCCGGCGCCATCATTGGTATTGGGTTGAGGTCAGCTGATTGTGGAGGCCAGGTCATCTGATGCAGTACTCCATCACTCTCCTTCTTGGTCAAATAGCCCTTCCACAGCCTGGAGGTGTGTTGGGTCATTGTCCTGTTGAAACAAATGATAGTCTCACTAAGCGCAAACCAGATGGGATGGCTTCTTGCTGCATAATGCTGTGGTAGCCATGCTGGTTAAGTGTGCCTTGCATTCTAAATGCATGACAGACAGTGTCACCAGCAAGCACCTCCACACCATCACACCTCCTCTTCCATGCTTCATGGTGGGAACCACACATGCGGACATCATCAGTTCACCTACTCTTCATCTCACAAAGGCACAGTGGTGAAACCAAACATCTCTCATTTGGACTAATCAGACCAAAGGACAGATTTCAACCAGTCTAATGTCCAATGTTCGTGTTTCTTAGCCCATGCATGTCTCTTCTTCTTATTGGTGTCCTTTAGTAGTGGTTTCACACAGTCTCATCTGAACAGTTGATGTTGAGATGTGTCTGTTACTTGAACTCTGTGAAGCATTTATTTGGGCTTCAAGTTCTGAGGCAGGGAACTCTTATAAACGTATCCTCTGCAGCCGAGGTAACTCTGGGACTTCCTTTCCTGGGGTGGCCCTCAAGAAGCCAGTTACATCATAGCGCTTGATGGTTTTTGCGACTGCACTTTAAGACATTTCTTGAAATGTTCCGCATTGAACGACCTTCATGTCTTAAAGTAATGATGGACTGTCGTTTCTCTTTGCTGATTTGAGCTGTTCTTGCCATAATATGGACTTGGTCTTTTACCAAATAGGGCTATCTTCTGTATACCACCCCTACCTTGTAACAACTGATTGGCTCAAACACATTACGAAGGAAAGACTTTCCAAAAATGTACTTTTAACAAGGCACACCTGTTAATTGAAATGCATTCCAGGTGACTACCTCATGAAGTTGGTTGAGAGAATTGCCAAGACTCTGCAAAGCTGCCATCAAGCCAAAGGGTGGCTGCTTTATAGAATCTCAAATATATTTGTTTAACACTTTTTTTGCTTACCACATGATTCCATATGTGTTATTTCATCGTTTTGATGTCTTCACTATTATTCTACAATATAGAAAATGGTAAAAAATAAAGAAAAACCTTGGAATGAGTAGGTGTGTCCAAACGTTTGACTGGTACTGTATGTAAATGAGATATTTCTGTATTTCATCTTCAATACTTTTGCAGAAATGTCAAAAAACATGATTCACTGTCATTATGGGGTATTGTGTGTAGATGGGTGAGACACTTTTTAAAAATCCATTTTGAATTCAGGCTCTAACACAAGAAAATGGGGAATAAATCAAACGGCATGAATACTTTCTGAAAGCACTGTATATTTTGAACCATGGCATGTGTACAGCTATGAGTTGCTGAGCGATTCCCAGTTCATAATGACACGAGTCCATTACACTGGTTAAGAACCCCACCCTTTAGACGTCACCTTGGTGGCTATATCACTCTCTGGTCCACCCCAGTCCACCCTTCCCATTCACACACACCTACTGTACTATACTGTAAGTCTGTACTATACTGTGTGGCTCAGTTGGTAGAGCATGTTACTTGCAATGCTAGGGCTTTTATTTCGATTCCCACAGGGAACCATTATGAAAAGGTACGAAAATATATGCAATCCCTACTGTCAGTCGCTCTGGAGACGGGCATCTGCTAAATGACTAAAATGTAAATGTATACAGATGCATAGGAACACCACCAGGGGCCATCATAAGAAGAAATGAGGCTGATATACATCTTACTGATGCAATGGAGGAGCTCTAGTCCATGAGTTCTGATGGAGGGCTGCAGCTGTCTGTGGCTGCACTGGAGGGAAGTTATCAGAGAGGCATGGGTGAACTCACGTAGGCATCGTAGGGACGGCTTTATGAGGAAGAGACACACATGCATGTACACACACACACACTCAGCCAGTGAAATGACGTAAGAAAGTTAAGGCTGCTTAATACCAAGACAATGAGAGATTCTGCAGTAGGGGCTGACGTAATTTTACCAGGATTGTCGGATGGGTAACACTTTACATGACATCCAGTGTTATAACACGTTATGACATGGTCGTGATCTCCAGTAAGACAATAGCACTGCATTGTCGTTTACCCATTTTCACAGTAACAGGGAGTGCCCTACCTAAAATACACTGATGGAGCAATAAAACTAACTAATCTTGATGTCATCCTAACCCAAATCCCTTGTCTTCTTCACGTTGTAACTCAATGCCAGAGGCTACCTGTCAATCAACCGACTTAACGTTGATTCCTAAAGGTGTGATTATTGCCTTGCTTAGCCGCAGAGATGTAACACTGAAAAATGTTACAGGAATGGACCAGTAGTTTTATAATGGTCCGTTTTATAATGTCAATCCTGTCAATGCCTGTGTACTGTGCATAGTACTGTGTGTGGGCACCTAATCCAGTGGGATCATCATGCCTATTCAGTTGCCCAGCTGTGCTCGGGGCCCGCCCAAGTTGGATTTACCATTGTGGGCATGGTGTGTGGGCAATGTGTGCCTCCTCTCTCCCCCCTAAACTATAGCGGGGATCTCTCTTGTGCCCTGGGCGAGCTAAATATGAGGTGGGTGCTGCCAACGTATAGAGAGTGGATGTTATTTTGGCTAGTGTATAGTATGAATAGTATCATGGTTGACCTGAGGTGACATGGGGCAAACCAGATTTCACTGAGTAGGTTGGCAATGCTCATTTGATGTCCATATGTCACATCAGTGTCAAAATGCCCACTTTTCGTAATACAGTGATGGACAACCATACATGTCTGATTGATTTGTGAAACTTGAAACTGAGGTCCACCTAATCCACATGACTTTAGGCCTACTGTGGTCTAAATGTATCTATGTATATTCGATAACATCATAATGTGTCATAAATATTTTAGATGAAGCAATACTGTGTTCTAATACCCACACAACGCAGGTTAAGGGCACGCTGCTATATCGGTGACATATCATACCTCCACGAGTGTGGGACAACCAACGCAGGATCAAACATGGAGAAAGAATAAAGAACTCAACAAATCCCATTGAAGTGCAAAGGACCATCATTGGGAATGAAAGGTTTAGAAAGAACGTAAATGGTACACCGAGGTAAGATTTACAAGTACATTTAGGTGGGATGTCAATTTTAATGTTACTTTAACCTGTCACCTACATTTTTTAACACAAAATTGTGTGTGCTTGTTCATCCACATGCATGCTTTTTAGTAGCTGGTGGGCATTTTGTGGTCATATTTTAGCATCAACAGAGAAATTGTGGTGAACTAATACAGTTCCGTGATAACAGATCACATTACTGTGAGGTAAATCTCAAAAGCTAAATAAAAATGTTGGATAAGCTAGAACACAATTTCATGCCTGAAATCTATAATGCCTGGTCTCTGACAGTGAGTGCTCTTTGACATGGGCCTTACAGTATGTGATAATATCACCTGCAAAGGAAAACAATATACCCAGCGGGCCAGCTTGGAGCCAAAATAGAGATACTATTCCCAGGAGCTTTGCCACGGATTCGAGGAAGTCTCTGGAGTTAGTCGCAAGGTTAACCAGAGGGCAGCCAGTATCAGTGTTTAATTTCGTAGACACTAGCATGGATACTGTATCTTTACATCTTTACATCTGGAGATAACAATGGAAAGAGCGAGGTAAATAAAGAAAGGGGAAGAAAAACAGAGTTCAATACTGAGAGTAAAATTAAATGGGGATGTTAAGCATTGAAGCAAGATGGAGTTCCGTAATTTAAGTAAAGAGGAAAATGTTTCATAACTGCGGTCCACAACAGCAACAAAAACCGTACTTAGAGAATCCGAAGACATTTCATGGAACCAGTGTGGTCCACCTGGGATAGTGAGCATGAGGATTTTTGAACCGAGTCCAAAGGCAAGTTCAGCCAAACACACAAACTGTTATTAAACTTCCTGTTTTGAGCTACTGGGAACACACACGCACGCACGCACGCACGCACGCACGCACGCACGCACGCACGCACGCACGCACGCACGCACGCACGCACACACACACACACACACACACACACACACACACACACACACACACACACACACACACACACACACACACACACACACACACACACACACACACACACACACACACACACACACACACACACACACACACACACACACACACACACACGCTCTCAGTAAACATGACTGGCAATGTTGTAAATGCCTGTTACAAGCTGCTATAGTAAGTATGTGTATAGTGCCCTTTAATAATAAAAAAGTTTGAAAAGAACAAAAATGCTGTGGTGATGGCAAAGACCATCCTCCAAGGTCAATACTGGGATAGACCCAGCAATTTGGAAAACAATTCCAATACACAACTACACACAAACGCCCTACTCTCCTAAATACAATTTCTTAACACTTCCACCTATTTTCTCCCCATGTTAATATACTCCAAACTCACCTCCAATTTTCCCAGCATAAACAAGCAAACTTTGGGCCCGTTCAGATTCACTAAACTTTTTACCAACGCCGATATCATACGTCACTAGATATATCCAGTTGAAGTCGGATGTTTACATACACTTAAATTGGAGTCATTAAAACTTGTTTTTCAACCACTCCACAAATGTCTTGTTAACAAACTACAGTGATGGAAAAAACTAGTTGATCCCCTGCTGATTTTGTACATTTGCCCACTGACAAATAAATAATCTGTCTATAATTTTAATGGTAGGTTTATTTGAACAGTGAGAGACAGAATAACAACAAATACATCCAGAAAAACGCATGTCAAAAATGTTATAAATTGATTTGCATTTTAATGAGGGAAATAAGTATTTGACCCCCTCTCAATCAGAAATATTTCTGGCTCCCAGGTGTCTTTTATACAGGTAACGAGCTGAGATTAGGAGCACACTCTTAAAGGGAGTGCTCCTAATCTCAGCTTGTTACCTGTATAAAAGACGCCTGTCCACAGAAGCAATCAATCAATCAGATTCCAAACTCTCCACCATGACCAAGACCAAAGAGCTCTCCAACAATGTCAGGGGCAAGATTGTAGAGCTACACAAGGCTGTAATGGGCTACAAGACCATCGCCAAGCAGCATGGTGAGAAGGCGACAGCAGTTGGTGCAATTATTCGCAAATGGAAGAAACACAAAAGAACTGTCAATCTCCCTTGTCCTAGGGCTTCATGCAAGATCTCACCTCGTGGAGTTGCAATGATCATGAGAACGGTGAGGAATTAGCCCAGAACTACACGGGAGGATCTTGTCAATGATCTCAAGGCAGCTGGGACCATAGTCACCATTAAAACAATTGGTAACACACAACGCCGTGAAGGACCGAAATCCTGCAGCACCCGCAAGGTCCCCCTGCTCAAGAAAGCACATATACATGCCCGTCTGAAGTTTGCCAATGTACATCTGAAGGATTCAGAGGACAACTGGGTGAAAGTATTGTGGTCAGATGAGACCAAAATGGAGCTCTTTGGCATCAACTCAACTCGCCATGTTTGGAGGAGGAGGTATGCTGCCTATGACCCCAAGAACACCATCCCCACTGTCAAACATGTCGGTGTAAACATGATGTTTTGGGGGTGTTTTTCTGCTAAGGGGCAGGACAACTTCACCGCATCAAAGGGACGATGGACGGGTCCATGTACCGTCAAATCTTGGGTGAGAACCTCCTTCCCTCTGCCAGGGCATTGAAAATGGGTTGTGGATGGGTATTCCAGCATGACAATGACCCAAAAACACGGCCAAGGCAACAAAGGAGTGGCTCAAGAAGAAGCACATTAAGGTCCTGGAATGGCCAAGCCAGTCTCCAGACCTTAATCCCATAGAAAATCTGTGGAGGGAGCTTAAAGTTTGAGTTGCCAAACGTCAGCCTCAAAACCTTAATGACTTGGAGAAGATCTGCAAAGAGGAGTGGGACAAAATCCCTCCTGAGATGTGTGCAAACCTGGTGGCCAACTTCAAGAAATGTCTGACCTCTGTGATTGCCAACAAGTGTTTTGCCAACAAGTACTAAATCATGTTTGCAGAGGTGTCAAATACTTATTTCCTTCATTAAAATGTAAATCAATTTATAACATTTTTGACATTTTTCTGGATTTTTGTTGTTGTTATTCTGTCTCTCACTGTTCAAATAAACCTACCATTAAAATTACAGACAGATCATTTCTTTGTCAGTGGGCAAATGTACAAAATCAGCACGGGAACAAATACTACCCCCCACACACACACACACTGTATAGTTTGGGAAGTCGGTTAGGACATCTACTTTGTGCATGACACAAGTAATTTTTCCTACAATTGTTTACGGACAGATTATTTCACTTATAATTCACTGTATCACACTTCCAGTGGGTCAGAAGTTTACATACACTCAGTTGATGGTGCCTTTAAACAGTTTAGAAAATTCCAGAAATTGATTTAATGGCTTTAGAAAATAATGATAGGCTAATTGACATAATTTGAGTCAATTGGAGGTGTACCTGTGGATGTATTTCAAGGTCTACCTTCAAACTCAGTGCCTCTTTGCTTGACATCATGAGAAAATCAAATGAAATCAGCCATGACCTCCACAAGTCTCGTTCATCCTTGGATACATTTCCAAACGCATGAAGGTACCAGTTTCATCTGTACATATGCAAGTATAAACACCATTGGACCATGCAGCTGTCATACCGCTCAAAAATTAATGTACTTCGGTGCGAAGAGTGCAAATGAACGTACTTCGGTGCGAAGAGTGCAAATCAATCTCAGAACAACAGCAAAGGACCTTGTGAAGATGCTGGAGGAAACAGGTACAAAATTATCTATATCCACAGTAAAATGAGTTCTATATCGACATAACCTGAAAGGCTGCTCAGCAAGGAAGAAGCCACTGCTCCAAAACCACAACAAAAAGCCAGACTATGGTTTGAAACTGCACAAAGATCATAGTTTTTGGAGGAATATCCTCTGGTCTGATGAATCCAAAAACAGAACTGTTTGGCCATAATGACCATCGTTATGTTTGGAGGAAAAAGGGTGTATGTAAACTTCCAACTTCAACTGTATTTAGCTACACTTACTGTGGTTTCGGCGATGCTACACCTGCACACCTCTAGTAAATCTCACTGTTGACAGTTTGGAAGAATGCTATGTGAGCAATTTCTCATCTAAACCATTACACACTTCATTAATATTACATGATACAGATACATCAATTCACAAACACGTGCAGACAATTTATTTTATTTTATATGTATTCAGACAGCACAGCTAGCTAACATCATTATGACAAACACCAAGCCTAGCTATGAAAAACAATTAGCGACAGCTCTCCATTTAAAATATGCATGAATATTATCATACAGTATTATATGCATTATACAGCGCTAGGTAGAAAGCAAAGAAAATGTAGGCTATGCATCACATAATTGATTTACATTGCTAGTTAATGTTAACTAGGTATAGCTAGATAGCTAAACCAGCCTAGATTATATTACAACTTCAGCTATTTACCTCAAAACAAATCAGGCTTCATTTGATCCCATAATGCAAATCATTACAATCATTACATGTGATATAGCTAGCAAAGCAAATTGTGCCTGATAACGTCAGCTATATATTTACAGAGTAGGGAGTTATCGAGTTTGGTAGCACTTTAGTTTACAATGTTGAAATATGGGTAACATCAAGAAGATACTGAAGCTAAATATTGATATGAATTGTGATTAATTTTCCTGGTTGTTAAGTAGAAACTATTATTTGTCAATAATAAAGGCTAATAAGCAGAAGTTATGTCGTATTTAAGGCCATTTCACTTCTTCTCAGCAGCTTATCAAGAATGTACTTGGAACTTTCGAAGAAAGACTGTTTATTTAACAGATACGTTTGAGAAACTACTTCATACTTATACTGTATGTCGGCCAACCTCATAATGTAGCTTTTTAAAATTTGTATTACTATTATTATAGTACCAGTCAAAAGTTTGGACAAATGTACACATTCAAGGGTTTTTCTACATTGTAGGATAATAGAGAAGACATAAAAACGGTGAAATAACACATATGGAATCATGTAGTAACCAAGAAAGTGTTAAACAAATCAAAATATATTTTTGATGACAGCTTTGCACACTCTTGTCATTCTCTCAGCAAGCTTCATGAGGAATGATTTTCCGACAGACTTGAAGGAGTTCTCACATATGCTGAGCACTTGTAGGCTGCTTTTCCTTCACTCTGCAGTCTACCTCATTCCAAAACATCTCAATTGGGTTGAGGTCAGCTGATTGTGGAGGCCAGGTCATCTGATGCAGCACTCCATCACTCTCCTTGGTCAAATAGCCCTTACACAGCCTGGAGGTGTGATTTGGTTCATTGTCCTGTTGAAAAACAAAATGATCGTCCCACTAAGCCCAAACCAGATGGGATGGTGTATCGCTGCAGAATGCTGTGGTAGCCATGCTGGTTAAGTGTGACGTGAATTCTAAATAAATCACAGACAGTGTCACCAGCAATGCACCCCACATTATCACACCTCCTCCTCCATTCTTTACGGTGGGAACCACACACGTGGAGATCATCTGTTCACCTACTATGTGTCTCACAAAGACGCAGCGGTTGGAAACAAAATCTCAAATTTGGACTCATCAGTCCAAAGGAGAGATTTCGACCGGTTTAACATCTATTGCTTGTATTTCTTGGCCCAAGCAAGTCTCTTCTTATTATTGGTGTCCTTTAGTAGTGTTTTCTCTGCAGCAATTCGCCCATGAAGGCCTGATTGACTCAGTCTCCTCTCAATAGTAGATGTTGAGATGTGTCTGTTTCTTGAACTTATTTGGGCTGCAATCTGCAGCAGCGGTAACTCTGGGTCTTACTTCCTGTGACGGTCCTCATGAGAGACATTTTCATCATAGTGCTTGATGGTTTTTGCAACTGCACTTGAAAAATCTTTCAAATTTCTTAAAATGTTCCGCATTGACTGACCTTCACGTCTTAAACTAATGATGGACTGACGTTTCTCTTCGTTAATTTCAGCTGTTCTTGCCATAATATGGACTTTTACAAAATAGGGCTATGTTCTGTATACCACCCATACCTTGTCACAACAAAACTGATTTGCTAAAATGCATTAAGAAGGAAATAAATTCTACTTTTAACAAGGCACACCTGTTAATTGGCGAGCAAAACTCTATCCCGGATGACGCCGGGCCAATTGTGAACCCGGGTCTGTAGTGACACCTCAAGCACTGCAATGCAGTGCCTTAGACTGCTGCGCCACCCAGGCAGTCACCATTTGTGTCTTTGCTTGTAGCTGGGTAATTACCTCGTCGTTGCCATTTTGTTTCCACATTACAACACTTCTGGACCAACTTAACTGTATGAGATGAAACATACGCAGCAGTGAGGAAAGGTCCGTGCAGCATAGAGAGTCTCGCCCTTTTATGTCAATGCTTTGTACTGGATTCATTCACTGCAGTTATTTCATCTCATCAAGCAATAGAATACCAGAACAAGCAGCAGTGTGTCCTGTGTGAAATCAAGACACATGCACCACAACACAACCCGGAACAGAACCGAAACCAGAGCGCAGTAGCAAGTTCATTCACACAGGCGCAGACCAGCTACAATAACAATAAATGAACTTCCATTAGTGAACCTAGTATCTTAATTACTTGCGATTGTGTAAATATGTCAGAGGTGAAATTGAATTGGATGTTGTAACGTCGTTCTTCGTTTGTAGAAAGAGAGTCGGACCGAAATGCAGCATGGTGGTTACTCATGACTTTTAATGAAAAAAGTGACACATGAAATAACTATACAAATACAAAAACAACAAACGGAACGTGAAACCTAATTACAGCCTATCTGGTGAAACTACACAGAGACAGGAACAATCACCCACGAAATACACAGTGAAACCCAGGCTACCTAAATACGGTTCCCCATCAGAGACAACAAGAATCACCTGACTCTGATTGAGAACCGCCTCAGGCAGCCAAGCCTATACTAGACACACCGCTAATCAACCACAATCCCAATGCCTACAAAAACCCCAATACGACAATACAATAAACCCATGTCACACCCTGGCCTGAACAAATAATTAAAGAAAACACAAAATACTAAGACCAAGGCGTGACAGATGTACATAAGAGTACAGTTGCAAAGACTGTAACAGCAAGGTACACAGACGTTAGGTGAAACAATTAAGAAAGTCATTTACAGGGGAACATATTTTTGCTTTTGAATATAGCGTCAAGGCCCAGTAGATCCACATAAACTATGGGGAAACTATAAAGAAATGAACAGTAATTTAAATAATAATTTCTTAATTACAGTGTTTCCTTCAACATGTCCTTCTGACAACATGTGAAATGGCCTTAAATACGACAGAACTTTTTTAATTTTATTATTGATAGTTCGTCACTGACTAATAATTGTTTCTACATAATAGCCAGGAAAATTCATCACACTTTATATCAGTATTTGGCAGCTACATACATTTTTTTTTTGTGGTTATTAATGCGTTCTTACCGGGTGGTTGACGACTTATTTCCCTGTTGTTTCCTGTTACTTTCCAGATGTTACCCTGTTATTTCAGCACTGTAAACTAAAGCGCTACGGGAGTTCTTGTTGTCTTGCCTGCCAATGCTGCCTCAATTGGATTCAGTTTTGCCAGCTGTTTTCTTAAAGCCACGGCAACCATGCAACAGATTGTTACTGCATTTGAAGGTAAAAGTGCAATAAAACATCTCAAATGTAAGTAAAATGTCTATACAATTCAGCTGGTTTTAAAAAAAAAATGTCCTCTGTTATTAAGATTTTCACTGTAGGAATGTTTGGCTACACGAGACAATTCTGTTTACTTCTGACAGCTCGGGAAGGGAGGTGACTCTTGAGCAAGACTCGCCTGCGAACTCCGCAGGTGGCTTAGGAGACGTCGCAAGTTTACATTACAGTAAGAGGTCTAGCTGAAGGTATTGAAATTCTAGCTGAAGGTCTACCTCTAGAGCATCTCTAGTATTGGGAATACTCTCTTAAGGCCAGGGGTAACACAGTAACTATTTGGTATTTGGCCCTCAACCATAACTGTCCACATAGTCTAACCCCTTATAGCTTGGATTGGCTGCCTATATTGTAAAATGAAATAAAGTAAAGGTAAGTAAAGTAAATGGATTTTCCTGTTGAATGTTATTACTTGAGGAATTGGTGCAGATGGCTATTGATCTGCCTCATCCTTGGCCATTACCTTTGGGATGGCAATCAGGGCCCCAGTCTGTTCACTGGGTAAACAAGCATTTTCTCCTCCTGCTTGCTGGAGCCTCCATAGAGATTGTGGGCATTAAATAGGTTTGGGAAGACATTTCTGTCAGACCCAGTCTTCTACCGACGATTCTTCTAGGGCGATTGAAATGTGTCTGTCATTCCTGGGTGGCCCCAAAACAAACTATTGACTCTTCTCTCACTGTGTTGTGTACCATTTATACCAATGTGTGTATCGGCCTCGGTATGGGAGGTGTTTGTTAGAACCCAAATGCACACGCAGGAGGGAGACAATATTTACACCTACACAGGGTTAGACTTGAAATGCATACATATACATTTGAATCATTATATACTGTATATCCTCTGTCCCGATGAAAGATCCCAATGAGACTGAAGTATTATCAGTAGCGTGTGAAGCTCACCCATACATCTTTGGAACATATCAGTGATTTCAGAAATTGTTTTTCTGCCACGTTATTTGGATAGTCCCATATAGATAATATACAAGTGGTCATACTACCAACAAACTATCTGTTTATTAGCAACTGATTGCTAAGGTTACGTTTAGGGTTAGGTTTAAAATAAGGGTTATGGTTACGGTTAGGGTGAGGGCTAGGGTAAGGGTTAAGTTTAGGCTTCAGATAAGCGTTACGATTAGGGTTAGGGCTAGGGTTAGGGCTAGTCGATTGTTAGTTAAAATGTTGTTGACAGTTATTGAACGTCTACTGAACATCTACAAACCAGTGACTTGGAACTATCCAAATATGGTCTTACTGTATTTTCTTAATAATAATAATATATGCCATTTAGCAGACGCTTTTATCCAAAGCGACTTACAGTCATGTGTGCATACATTCTTCTTCATTAACAGTTGTACCATGCAATTCATTCTTCAGCAATCCTGCGTGACTACGGTGGATCTCTTTGGACATAGTCAGATCAGATGGAGCTACCTGTATATACAGCCTCACTGCGCTCTAAATGTCATTCCAACATCATTATGTTGCTCGCGTGTCTGGCCAACGACCCATCACGCTTCTGACCTTGAGAAAATGGAAAGGCAACAAAAGAGAGAGCATACATTCCTGCAGTGGATGTGGGATTCTGGGGAAGGAAGGAGTGGTGCAGCATCGTGAGAAGCAGAGCATTGGAGGTCCAAGTCCGACATTTTTAAAAATCTCAATATCAAGTACCTTACTGGGATTGTTTCTTTTTAACCGTTCTAATTGAAAACAAACATAGCTTCTTAGCAAAGAGCATTTTCTCAGACAATAACTGTCTGGGAGTGGTCTGAGTGGGGAAGGGAACATGTAAAACTCGTTGTTGTTGGCAGAGAGGTTTAGAATTCTCTTTCTTTAATGGTCTATTAACTCATTTACTGCCTGGTGATGTCACATAGTAGGCCAAAACTCCATCAAACCAAAACAGGCTGAAATGTCAGGTGGTCTTTTCAAACAGCTCTTTCAGTAAAAGGGCATTACTTTTCACAATTTCACAGTATTATTCCAACCTCATAGTGTGGAAATATATATAAAACACAGTAATCACATTTTTGACTGTCATTAATGTGGGTGTTTTTGCTGAGAAGATCTTAGTGGTCCAATTTTACATCTAACTAAGATGTTTGGTGCAGTATTTCTGAAGTCTCTGGTTGAATGACGACAAACACTTAAATAAAGAATACCTACTGTTGACCAATCACCGACAAAAGGGCTTAGACTTCGGCTACCGAACTTCGCCTTAACTCAATAAAAACATGTGTGTGCACAAATAGCACAAAAAGCCCTTGCCGAAGACCAAAACAAGCAAAAACGTCTCTAAATGTTCTCATAATATATGCACAAATTGTTCCGAACTGTTTCAGATGTGAAGCACGCGGAAACTTTAACTGTGAATGAATAGCAGCGCTGGTGTTGACTGAATACAGAACACATTTTTCTGTAGTAGTAATTCCTTGATGTTGACCATTATCAATTCTCTATCCATCCGTAAGATGATTTTAAGATGACAGGGCCTCATTACTGTAGCCTCCCATAGGTGAGAATCAGCCTCCGTATCACTTCTCACCAATAGATCAAACACAGAAGGGTCTGGACCAGTTAATACCGAGCTATACCACTTTGAACACTTCAACGGACTCCTGTGGATTTGAGTGGTGTATGACCAACAAGGAAGCCATCTTTGTTCTCCCAAAGTCATTTACTGTAGTCACCTTTGAAAGGTCTATTGTTGTTTTTCATCATATCTATCTATCCCTGCAACATATTCTTCGCTCACAGCTTCATCCCAATTGTATTCTCAACTAAGAAGTGGATTCCCACAACAATATTGCAAAACATGTTCCAATAGCTTCAACAATTAACCCATGAGCTTGTTGAGTTGAAACACTAGTTAAACTTTCCTCAAAAGACATCATATGAGGAAGATTGTCCTCACTATGCAAGTTTCATATGCATATGTAACTCAAATGACACTTGGCAGTGTTGATGACTATTAGTGGAAGGTTATTGCTACATTCACATGCTAATTAAAGTGATATGAATCAGATGTAAGTATAAATAGAAGCATACAGTCATACATAGATACGGTGTTCTTTTATTGACAATGCAACCTAATAATTTCTGAAATTGCAGAAGACATCCAGCTACCATTATAGTGTGTAACTTTTCTTATTTCTTCAGATTTTGGGATATAAAGTGGTATAAAGTGATAATGCTGTAGACACAAGGAGAGGAACGGCGATGCAGCTAGTAGAGTCACTCGTCCCTGTGCCAAAATATGTGGAGACATGTATGGCTTCCACCAGATTACCAATATGGGCTTGTTTCCGTGGCATTACCCGAGTATCTTAGCAACAGGATCACGGCAGATTTGTACCTTACCGGGTGCGACTCGCCATGTGTTAACCTCAACATAATATTTTTCTATTTTTCCCTTAAGATTTTCGCCAGATTACAGAGATATTATAGAGATATGTGTTCGGTGAGTGATCTTTATTTAATAAGAGGGATGCGGCTCCAGTTGACACCTAAGCATGTGATTGGAACTAAGGCCTTGTCTTTTGTCTAAGATTGACAGGAGTCTTACTTAGACTGATTAAGCCAGGATGCATAGCTTCATATCTTTGTACCGAGGGAATAAAAATTGTGCTGGCGGAATGCTTAATATCGTCAAAGTCGCTCAAATATCAAATATCATGCATCATCACTTGCACAATTGAAATGTCAACTTAAGCATGCCACACATTGGGCTGGTGGGTAGCTGAGGAAGTCATTTCAATTAATTTTGTTGATTCAGAGCACCACCAATCCTTCATATTATTTCTGCCATCACGGTTGCAGGAAATTTAGGTGCAAACCAGTGCCATTTCTAGACATAAGCAACATAAGCAATATGGGCTTATGGCCAACCGATTGACTTTCAGGAAATTAGTTGCGGTCTTAACTTACTGCTAGTTAGGATAGTAGAGTACACAACGTGCAATTTTGACATTTGGCGGTGCTTTAGAAATGTTCCTCTGTTTATGTCAGTCACTTGACGTCTCTCAATTAGCCCATTTCAGCTAACATATTATAGATTGCGAGGTGAGTTAGTCTAGCCGGCTGTCTAAACCTTGTAGTAATCATGGCCGAATTACTGCCGCAAGGCACATGCCCAGGGAGCCCTGACCTCCAGGTGGCCCCCATTGATTTAGTTAGTCACTCTCGCTCAAATATCATACGAACATGGCTTAAGTCATGACAAAATATGTAGAATTGCATGAAATTAGCTTTCAAACTTCCAAGTTCTCTCCATCCCATTGCAAAATATGTATAAATCCAAGAAAACAGCTTTTAAACTAAATATTTTTCTCTCAACCTCATGGCAAAATGTTTAGAATTTCAAGAAATTTGCTTTAAAACTGCAAAATCTTCTCTCTGCCCATCGAAAAATGTGTCAAAACAAAATATACGCCCATGGCAAAACGTGTAGGATTGCTGCGCATTTTTCTCTCTGCCGCCAACAGAGGGTCCTACCTGGCCCTGTCGTCGCTGATGTGCTAATGAGCAGTACCGATGTTTGTATATCCGTCCTATATAGACTTTTATATCAAGAACAACTCTATGTTCCAGATCACAACAACACACATACTGTAGAATTACATGGGTACAGACAAGAATGCTATACTTACATAAAGTATATTGTATGTACAATGTATAATGTTGTCACGCCTTGGTCTTTGTATTTTGTGTTTTCGTTATTTATTTGGTCAGGCCAGGGTGTGACATGGGTTTATTTTGTTGTGTTTCGTATTGGGTGATTGTTCCTTTCTCTGTGTTTGTTTTCACAAGATAGGCTGTATAGGTTTTCGCGTTTCGTTTGTTGTTTTGTAATTTAAGTTATTTCCTGTATCGTACATATTTTCATTAAAGAACATGAGTAACCACCACGCCGCATTTTGGTCCGACTCTCTTTCAACAGACGAACGCCGTTACAGAATCACCCACCACACCCGGACCAAGCGGTGTGTCAACAGGCAGCGAAAGGAGGAACGGACATGGGAGGATGAATTGTTCGGAGAAGGACCCTGGGATCAGCCTGGAGATTATCGCCGCCCCAAAGAAGAACTGGAGGCGGTGAGAGCTGAGAGGCGCTGGTATGAGGAGAAGCAACAGCGGCAGCAGGAGCAACAATATCGGGACTACACTACTTGGGAGGAAATAGACAGGTGGGCGGTCGACCCAGAGAGAGTGCCGGAGCCCGCCTGGGATTCGCTGGAGCAGTGCGAAGAAGGTTATAGGAGGATGGAGTTGGAGAGACAAGCACGACGGCGCAGAAGAAAGCCTGTGAGTCAGCCCCAAAAATGTATTGGGGGGGGCTCAGGGAGAGTGTGGCAGAGTCAGGAGTCAGACCTGAGCCAACTCTCCCTGTTTATCGTGAGGAGCCAAGGAGGAGACCAGAACCAGAGCCGGTGTTAGAGGTGAGCGAAGCAGAGACTGAACGAGTTAATGGGGAAAGTGGAGGAGAGAGTAATGAGGGAGTTGCTAGTTTGGTGCTTTAAATACGATATTCGCCCGACGGAGCGTGTCGGGGATTTAATGGCACCTGGGTCAGCGCTCCATACTCGTCCTGAGGTGCGTGTTAGTCGGCTGGTGAAAATTGTGCCAGCCTCACGCACTAGGCCTCCTGTGTACCTACCTAGCCTTGCACGTCTTGTGCCAGCCCTGCTCTCAGGCTCTCCAGTACACCTTCACGGTCCGGTCCATCCTGTGCCACCTTCACACACCAGTCCTCCGGTGGCAGCTCCCCGCACCAGGCTTCCTGTGCGTGTCCTCGGTCCAGTACCACCAGTTCCAGCACCACGCACCAGGCCTTCAGTGCGCCTCGCCTGTTCAGCGCAGCCAGAGCCTTTCTCCTCTCCAGTGCTGTCTGAGTCTCCCACCTGTTTAGCGCTCAGTCAGAGCCTCCCAGCCTGTTGCCAGCAGCATCATTGTGCAGCCAGGGCCAGCAGCTAGTTCCTCCTCTCCTGCGCTGCCGGAGTCTCCAGTACGCCTGTTTAGCGACCAAAAGCCAGAGATCTTTAATGAAAATATTACTCCTTAAATTCTCCTGCCTATCTGAAAACAAACACAGGAGTCTCCCATGCCTGTTAACGAAAACACAAAATAGCGCAGCCAGAGCTTTCCGGGTGGGCTCCTCCACTCGGCTGTGCTGACCCCACTCCAACCAAGTCTTAGGAGTCTCCCGCATGTTCAGCGCTGCCAGAGCTGCCAGCCTGCATGGAGCAGCCTGAGCTGCCAGCCTGCATGGAGAAGCCTGAGCTGCCAGCCTGCATGGAGCAGCCAGAGCTGTCAGTCTGCATGGAGCAGCCAGAGCTGTCAGTCTGCATTGTGCAGCCAGGGATGTCAGTCTGCATTGTGCAGCCAGGGCTGTCAGTCTACATGGAACAGCCAGATCTGCCAGTCAGCCAGACTCTTCCAGATCTGCCAGTCAGCCAGACTCTTCCAGATCTGCCAGTCAGCCAGACTCTTCCAGATCTGCCAGTCAGCCATGATCTTCCAGATCTTCCAGTCAGCCATGATCTTCCAGATCTGCCAGTCAGCCATGATCTTCCAGATCTGCCAGTCAGCCATGATCTTCCAGATCTGCCAGTCAGCCATGATCTTCCAGATCTGCCAGACTCTTCCAGATCTGCCAGTCAACCAGACTCTTCCAGATCTGGCTCGATGCCCACTCTAGCCCGGCCAAGGTCTCTGACTTACGAGCCTGAGAGCAGAAACAGGACGTGCAGGGCTGGTCTGGTGCCACACCGGGCTATGCACCCGCACTGGAAACACTGTGCGCTCCACAGCATAACACTGTGCGCTCCACAGCATAACACGGTGCCTGCCCGGTCTCTCTAGCCACCCGGTAAGCACAGGGAGTTTGCGCAGATCTCCTACCTGGCATAGAACATACTCCCATTAAGCCCCCCAATCATTTTTTGGAGCTGCTTTTCGGGCTTCCAACCGCGTCGCCGTGCTGCATCCTCATGCCAGCGCCTCTCCGCTTTAGCCGCCTCTATTTCCTCCTTGGGGCGGCGATATTCACCAGGCTGAGCCCAGGGTCCTTTTCCGTCCAGTTCCTCCTCCCATGTCCAATTCTCCAAGTGGTGCAGCCTCTCCCACTGCAACTGCTCTTCACGATTAACAGAGAGAGTAGGCTCAGGTCTGACTCCTGACTCAGCCACTCTCTCTCTCTGCGCCCTCCCCCAATAAATATTTGGGGGTGACTTTCGGTTTTGGCTCTGCGCCGCCTTGTCTTTCTTTTCGACTCCATTGGCCTATAGCCCTCTTCGCACTGCTCTAGCGAATCCCAGGCGGGCTCCTGCACTCTCTCTGGGTCGGCCGCCCACCTGTCTATTTCTTCCCACGTCGTATACTCCATGCCATTGCTCTCCATAACGTCCTCCTTTCGCTGCTGCCTGTTAACACGCTGCTCGGTCCGAGAGTGGTGGGTGATTCTGTAACGGCTTTCTTCGTTTGTAGAAAGAGAGTCGGACTGAAATGCAGCGTGGTGGTTACTCATGATCTTTAATGAAGGATCTCGATACATGAAATAACTATACAAAATACAAAACAACAAACGGAACGTGAAATCTAATTACAGCCTATCTGGTGAAACTACACAGAGACAGGAACAATCACCCACAAAATACAAAGCGAAACCAGGCTACCTAAATACGGTTCCCAATCAGAGACAACGAGAATCACCTGACTCTGATTGAGAACCGCCTCAGGCAGACAAGCCTATACAACACCCCTAATCAGCCGCAATCCCAAATACTACACAACCCCAATACGAAACACAACATATAAACCCATGTCACACCCTGGCCTGACCAAATAATATAACGAAAACACAAAAATACTAAGACCAAGGCGTGACAATAATAGATATTTGAACAGTTTGAACTACTAATTTTGAAAATTACTCTCTCCAGAAACAAGTCTCTCACTGTTGCCGCCTGCTACCGACCCCCCTCAGCTCCCAGCTGTGCCCTGGACACCATTTGTGAATTGATCGCCCCCCATCTAGCTTCAGAGTTTGTTCTGTTAGGTGACCTAAACTGGGATATGCTTAACACCCCGGCAGTCCTACAATCTAAGCTAGATGCCCTCAATCTCACTCAAATCATCAAGGAACCCACCAGGTACAACCCTAACTCTGTAAACAAGGGCACCCTCATAGACGTCATCCTGACCAACTGGCCCTCCAAATATACCTCTGCTGTCTTCAACCAGGATCTCAGCGATCACTGCCTCATCGCCTGTATCCGCCACGGAGCCGCAGTCAAACGACCACCCTCATCACTGTCAAACGCTCCCTAAAACACTTCTGTGAGCAGGCCTTTCTAATCGACCTGGCCCGGGTATCCTGGAAGGACATTGACCTCATCCCGTCAGTTGAGGATGCATGGTCATTCTTTAAAAGTAACTTCCTCACCATTTTAGATAAGCATGCTCCGTTCAAAAAATGCAGAACCAAGAACAGATACAGCCCTTGGTTCACTCCAGACCTGACTGCCCTCGACCAGCACAAAAAAACATAGCATCGAATAGCCCCGTGATATGCAACTGTTCAGGGAAGTCAGGAACCAATACACGCAGTCAGTCATGAAAGCTAAGGCCAGCTTCTTCAGGCAGAAGTTTGCATCCTGTAGCTCCAACTCCAAAAAGTTCTGGGACACTGTGAAGTCCATGGAGAACAAGAGCACCTCCTCCCAGCTGCCCACTGCACTGAGGCTAGGAAACACGGTCTCCACCGATAAATCCATGATTATCGAAAACTTCAATAAGCACTTCTCAACGGCTGGCCATGCCTTCCGCCTGGCTACTCCAACCTCGGCCAACAGCTCCGCCCCGTAGCTCCTCACCCAAGCCTCTCCAGGTTCTCCTTTACCCAAATCCAGATAGCAGATGTTCTGAAAGAGCTGCAAAACCTGGACCCGTACAAATCAGCTGGGCTTGACAATCTGGACCCGCTATTTCTGAAACTATCTGCCGCCATTGTCGCAACCCCTATTACCAGCCTGTTCAACCTCTCTTTCATATCTTCTGAGATCCCCAAGGATTGAAAGCTGCCGCAGTCATCCCCTCTTCAAAGGGGGAGACACCCTGGACCCAAACTGTTACAGACCTATATCCATCCTGCCCTGCCTATCTAAGGTCTTCGAAAGCCAAGTCAACAAACAGGTCACTGACCATCTCGAATCCCACCGTACCTTCTCCGCTGTGCAATCTGGTTTCCGAGCCGGTCACGGGTGCACCTCAGCCACACTCAAGGTACTAAACGATATCATAACCGCCATCGATAAAAGACAGTACTGTGCAGCCGTCTTCATCGACCTCGCCAAGGCTTTCGACTCTGTCAATCACCATATTCTTATCGGCAGACTCAACAGCCTCGGTTTTTCGGATGACTGCCTTGCCTGGTTCACCAATTACTTTGCAGACAGAGTTCAGTGTGTCAAATCGGAGGGCATGCTGTCCGGTCCTCTGGCAGTCTCTATGGGGGTGCCACAGGGTTCAATTCTCGGGCCGACTCTTTTCTCTGTATATATCAATGATGTTGCTCTTGCTGCGGGCGATTCCCTGATCCACCTCTACGCAGACGACACCATTCTATATACTTTCGGCCCGTCATTGGACACTGTGCTATCTAACCTCCAAACGAGCTTCAATGCCATACAGCACTCCTTCCGTGGCCTCCAACTGCTCTTAAACGCGAGTAAAACCAAATGCATGCTTTTCAACCGATCGCTGCCTGCACCCGCATGCCCGACTAGCATCACCACCCTGGATGGTTCCGACCTTGAATATGTGGACATCTATAAGTACCTAGGTGTCTGGCTAGACTGCAAACTCTCCTTCCAGACTCACATCAAACATCTCCAATCGAAAATCAAATCAAGAGTCGGCTTTCTGTTCCGCAACAAAGCCTCCTTCACTCACGCAAACTGGATGCAGTCTATCACAGTGCCATCCGTTTTGTCACTAAAGCACCTTATACCACCCACCACTGCGACTTGTATGCTCTAGTCGGCTGGCCCTCACTACATATTCGTTGCCAGACCCACTGGCTCCAGGTCATCTACAAATCCATGCTAGGTAAAGCTCCGCCTTATCTCAGTTCACTGGTCACGATGGTAACACCCATCCGTAGCACGCGCTCCAGCAGGTGTATCTCACTGATCATCCCTAAAGCCAACACCTCATTTGGCCGCCTTTCGTTCCAGTACTCTGCTGCCTGTGACTGGAACGAATTGCAAAAATCGCTGAAGTTGGAGACTTTTATCTCCCTCACCAACTTCAAACATCAGCTATCCGAGCAGCTAACCGATCGCTGCAGCTGTACATAGTCTATAGGAAAATAGCCCACCCATTTTCACCTACCTCATTCCCATACTGTTTTTATACTGTTTTTATTTATTTACTTTTCTGCTCTTTTGCACACCAATATCTCTACCTGTACATGACCATCTGATCATTTATCACTCCAGTGTTAATCTGCAAAATTGTATTATTCGCCTACCTCCTCATGCCTTTTGCACACATTGTATATAGACTGCCCATTTTTTCTACTGTGTTATTGACTTGTTAATTGTTTATTCCATGTGTAACTCTGTGTTGTCTGTTCACACTGCTATGCTTTATCTTGGCCAGGTCGCAGTTGCAAATGAGAACTTGTTCTCAACTAGCCTACCTGGTTAAATAAAGGTGAAATAAAAAATAAAAAAATCATTACTTATTTCAATTTTATTGAATTAAAAACTTAATTTAATCAATTCTGCTTCCTGATGGGTGTGTTCAATTCAAATTCAATGAAAATGATTTTGGAATTAAAGGGCATTTCACAACTCAATTCAGAATGGACCCCAACCCTGGTTAAAAGGGATATGACATCAGAGATGAACAGAAGAATCATCTAAAGAAAGATCCTCTGGATGTCTAATCCTGATGTGGGCATTCTGGGGACTTAATCCACCATTGTAGTCCAAGTAAAGCTCTAGAAACTGAAAATATGTCATGTTCATAACTCAAATGTGATATTATCTAGTTGTCATACTGGCATCAATTTTGATTTGTGTTAATCACACGGGTTCAGTTACAGTATATACACTAAGCCAAGCATACATTTGAAGTACCATTCTGAGGGTCCTACTTTACCAATAGTCACATTACACAATGAGATAGCTAATTGTCTAACTTGACTGTCTGTGTGGCAATCAGTATACGTGAACAACCCAGCAGCATGCTGCCAAAGGACTACAGTAGTCCAGTACAACCCAACAAAGCATTTTATCTCCCTTATAAATTAAGGCCCTGGTCATAGAACTTCACCAGGCGCAAACACAAGTGCTCCCATGGGGGAGGCAATTCAAAGAGAAGAGGAGGGGGACAGAGTAGGAGCTGCAGACTGAACGCTTCAAATCGACCTAAAAGACAATCCGGCGTGAGATGCAGCAGAAATTGATTGCCACATGTCAATGAGATGGAGACAATAAGGGTGAAAGGTAAATGTCCCTGTGTAGATGCTTGTGCATGTGCATGAGTGGAGTTCACACAGGTCCCCTGGCTCTCTGTGTGTGTGTGTTTGTGTTTGTGTTTGTGTTTGTGTGTGTGTGTGTGCGTTTGTGTGTGCGTGCCTGCGTGTGTGTGTGTAAATCATGGATATCCCCTCAGCCCTGCCCTTTAAGGGCCCAACGGAGCACTTTCAGCTATTTTATAAAGCAATAACAATTTATATAACATACCAGTCAAAACTTTGGACACACCTACTCATTCCATGTTTTTTCTTTATTTTCTACTGTTGTAGAATAATGGTGAAGACATCAAAACTTTGAAATAACACATATGGAAACATGAGGAAACCAATTTTTGATTAAACAAATCAAAATACATTTTATACTTGAGATTCTTCAAAGTAGCCACCTTGCTGACAGCTTTGCACACTCTTAGCATTCTCTCAACCAGCTTCATGAGGTAGTCACCTGGAATGCATATGAATTCCTTCTTAATGCATTTGAACCAATAAGTTGTGATGTGACAAGGTATGGGGAGGATACAGAAGGTAGCCCTATTTGGTGAAAGACCAAGTCCATATCATGGCAAGAAAAGCTCAAATAAACAAAGAACATGAACATAGTTTCAGACATGAAGGTCAGGCACAATGATGAAACTGGCTCTTGTGAGGACAGCTACAGGAATGGAAGAACCAGAGTTACCTCTGCTGCAGAGGACAAGTTCATTAGTGTTACCAGCCTCAGAAATTGCAGCCCAAATAAATGCTTCACAGAGTTCAAGTCACAGACACATCTCAACATCAACCGCTCAGAGCAGACTGTTTGAATCAGTACTTCATGGTTGGATAGCTGCAAAGAAACCACTACTAAATTACACTAATAAGAAGAAGATACTTGCTTGGGCCAAGAAACACGAGCAATGGACATTAAACCAGTGGAAATGTGACCTTTGGTCTGGAGTCCAAATGAGAGATTTTTGGTTCCAACTGTGTCTTTGTGAGACGTGGTGTGGGTGAGCAGATCATCTCTGCATATGCATTTCCCCCCATAAAGCATGGCGGAGGAGGTGCTATGGTGTGGGGCTGCTTTGCAGGTGACACTGTCTGTGATTTACTTTGTATTCAAAGCATACTTAACCAGCATGGCAACCACAGAATTCTGCAGCGACATGACATCCCATCTGATTTAGGCTTAGTGAGACTATCATTTGTTTTTCTACAGGACAATGACCCAACAAACCTCCAGGCTGTGTAAGGGCTGTTTGACCAAGAAGGAGAGTGATGGAGTGCTGCATCAGATGACCTGACATCCACAATCCCCCAGCCTCAACCATTTTGAGATGGTTACTACATGATTCGATATGTGTTATTTCATCGTTTTATAATACATTTTTTTATTTCACCTTTTTTTTAACCATGTAGGCCAGTTGAGAACAAGTTCTCATTTACAACTGCGACCTGGCCAAGATAAAGCAAAGCAGTACGACACAAACAACACAGAGTTACATGGGATAAACAAACGTACAGTCAATAAGAAAATAGAAAAATCTATATACAGTGTGTGAATATGTAATAAGATAAGGGAGGTGAGACAATACATAGGCCATAGTGGTGAAAGAAATACAATTTAGTAATTAAACACGGGAGTAATTGATGTGCAGAAGATGAATGCTTAAGAAGAGATACTGGGGTGCAATATATGGGGATGGGCTATTTACAGATGGGCTGTGTACAGGTGCAATGATCGGTAAGCTGCTCTGACAGCTGATGATTTTAGTTAGTGAGGGAGATATTAGACTCCAGCTTCAGTGATTTTTGTAATTCGTTCCAGTCATTGGCAGCAGAGAACTGGAAAGAAAGGTGGCCAAAGGAGGAGTTGGCTTTGGGGATGACCAGTGAAATATACCTTCTGGAGCGCGTCCTATGGGTCCTATGGGTAGGTGCTGCTATGGTGACCAGTGAGCTGAGATAAGGCGGGGCTTTACCGAGCAAAGACTTATAGATGACCTGGAGCCAGTGGGTTTTTGCGACGAATATGAAGCCAACAAGAGCATTACAGGTCGCAGAGGTTGTTAGTATATGGGGCTTTGGTGACAAAACGGATGGCACTGTGATAGACTACATCCAATTTGCTGAGTACAGTGTTGGAGACTATTTTGTAAATGACATCGCCGAAGTAAAGGATCGGTAGGATAGTCAGTTTTACGAGGGTATGTTGGCAACATGAGTGAAGGATGCTTTGTTGCAAAATAGGAAGCCGATTATAGATTTAATTTTGGATTGGAGATGCTTAATGTGAGTCTGGAAGGAGAGTTTACAGTCTAACCAGACACCTAGATATTTGTAGTTGACCACGTATTCTAAGTCAGAAGTAGAGTAGTGATGCTAGACAGGCGGGCGGGTTCATGCAGCGATCAGTTGAAGAGCATGCATTTAGTTTAACTTGCATTCAAGAGCAGTTGGAGGCCACGGAAGGAGTGTTGTATGGCATTGAAGCTCGTCTGGAGGTTTGTTAACACAGTGTTCAAAAAAGGGCCAGAATCACCAGCGCAAGATCGACATCATTGATGCATACAGAGAAAAGAGTCAGCCCGAGAATTGAAACCTGTGGCACCCCCATAGAGAGTGCCAGAGGTCCGGACAAACAGGCCCTCCAATTTGACACACTGAACTCGATCTGAGAAGGAGTTGGTGAACCAGGCGAGGCAATCATTTGATGTCAGGCGAGGCAGTTTTGATGTCTTCACTATTATTCTACAATGTAGAAAATAGTGAAAAATAAAGAAAAATGTCCGAATTAGTTGGTGTTCTAAAAATGTTGACTGGTTGTGTATGCTGAATACTTGTTGGCTGCTTTTCCTTCACTCTGCAATCCAACTCATCTGATGCATCACTCTCCTTGTTCAAATAGCCCAAATAGCCCGAACACATCGTATCACTGCAGAATGCTGTGGAAGCCTTGCAGGTTAAGTGTGCCTTGAATTCTAAATACATCACTGACAGTGTCACCAGCAAAGCACCCCCACACGATCACACCTCCTCCTCCATTCTTCACAGTGGGAACCACACATGCAGAGATCATCCGTTCACCTACTCTGTGTCTCACCAAGACACGGCAGTTGGAACCAAAAATCTCAAATTTGGACTCATCAGACCAAAGGACAGATTTCTACCGGTCTAATATCCATTGCTTGTGTTTCTTGGCCCAAGCAAGTCTCTTCTCCTTATTGGTGTCCTTTAGTAGTGGTTTCTTTGCAGCAATTCGACCATGAAGGCCTGATTCACACAGACTCCTCTGAACAGTTGATGTTGAGATGGGTCTGTTACTTGAACTCTGTGAAGCATTCATGTCTTAAAGAAATTATGGACTGTCGTTTCTCTTTGCTGATTTGAGCTGTTCTTGCCATAATATGGACTTGGTCTTTTACCAAATAGGGCTGTCTTCTGTATACCACCCTTGCCTTGTCACAACAGAACTGATTGACTCAAATGCATTAAGATGGAAAGAAAATCCACTTCATTCACTTTTAACAAGGCACACCTGTTAATTGAAATGCATTCCAGGTGACTATCTCATGAAGCTAGTTGAGAGAATGCCAAGAGTGTGCAAAGCAGTCGTGAAGAGTAAGGGTGGCTACTTTGAAGAATGTCAAATCTTTTTTTAACACTTTTTTGTTTGCAATATGATTCCATATGTGTTATTTCCTAGTTTTGATGTATTCACTATTATTCTACAATGTAGAAAATAGTACAAAACACATTTAAAAACCTTGAATGAGTAGGTGTGTCCAAACTTTTGACTGGTACTGTATTTCAAAGTAACACGATATATCGTATGAAGTTGAGTGGGAGCTCTCCGACGTGACACAATTTGAAGATTAATGTAGCACTCCACCAATCAGGCTTTTATGGTAGATGGACAGACAGAAGCCACTCCACAGTAAAAGGCACATGACAGCCCACTTGGAGTTTGCAAAAATGCACCTAAAGGACTTTCATACCATGAGAAACCAGAATCTCTGATCTGATGAAACGAAGATTGAACTCTTTCGCCTGAATGCCAAGTGTCACATCTGGAGGAAACCTGGCACCATCCCAACGGTGAAGCATGTGGTGGCAGCATCATGCTGTGGGGATGTTTCTCAGTAGCAGGGAATGGAAGACTAGTCAGGATCAAGGGAGAGATGAACGGAGCAAAATACAGAGAGACCCTTGATGAAAACCTGCTCCAGAACGCTCAGGACGTCAGACTGGGGCAAAGGTTCTGTCAAGGCTCAGGACAATGACCCAGATGCAGACAGTTTCAAAGTAACAAAATTATATTATAAAAACTGGGTGCAGGCAAACGACAGGTGAAGTGCAGGCAGAGGTCAGTAATCCAGAGCAGAGTCCGAAAGATACAGAACGGCAGACAAGGTCAGGATCAAGGCAGGCAGAGTTCAGTAATCCAGGGTGGTGTGACAAGGTAGAGAATGCCAGGAAGGCTCAGTGTCAGGGCAGGCAGAATGGTCAAAAAACGGGAAAACTTGAAAAGAGGAACGAGAGAAAGACAGGAGCACGGGAAAAACACTGGTAGGCTTGATGAAGCAAAACGAAATGACAACAGACAAACAGAGAACACAGGTATAAATACACTGGGGATAATGGGGAAGATGGGCGACACCTGGAGGAGGGTGGAGACAAGAACAAGACAGGTGAAACAGATCAGGGTGTGACAGGTTCACCTTCCAACAGGACAATGACCCTAAGCACACAGCCAAGACAACGCAGGAGTGACTTCGGGACAATTCTCTGAATGTCCTTGAGTGGCCGAGCCAGAGCCCGGACATGAACCCAATCAAACATCTCTGGAGAGAGCTGAAAATAGGTGTACAGTGACGTTCCCCTTCCAACCTGACAGAGCTTGAGAGGATCTGCAGAGAAGAATGGTAGAAACTCCTGCAAATACAGGTGTGGCAAGCTTGTAGGGTCATATCCAAGAAGACTCAAGGCTGTAATCGCTGCCAACGGTTCTTCAACAAAGTATGGAGTAAAGGGTCTGAATACTTATGTAAATGTGATATTTCCGTTTTTCATTGTTTTAATACATTTGCAACAATGTCTACTAATAACCTGTTTTTGCTATGTCATCATGGGGTATTGTGTGTAGATTGATGAAGGGGAAAAACTATTTAATCCATTGTAGAATAGGGCTGTAAAGGTAACAACATGTGTAAAAGGCCAAGGGGTCTGAATACTTTCCGAATGCTCTGTATATCTTGAGTCATCTTTGCCCATTCCCCATAAAACCAGAGGAAGGAGGCTATTTGATGGGAGCGCATAGCCATAGCCAGAGTCTTTTGATGTGTTGTGGAGAAAAGGTTCAAGTATTTTTGTCTACATGTTTTCAAACATTACTAGAAATGTCTAAATTCAGCATCATGCAAAATTAGCAAAGAGAACTTATGTCAGCTCCCATAAGTTCCCCTTTGTCACAGGTTATGAAGATAAACCACAAACGAAATACCAACTCGAAGAAAACCATCCCTTTGCTTGTAATCCAACCCACAGGAACCATGAATAAATCAGGGATATTAATTGATGTTTAAAACAAATTCCATATGTGTTCCACTGCAACCGAAGACCAAAGGCATAGTTTATGTCGTGATCAGAGCGATTCAGCAGAGATAAATTCTCGGAGCCCTGTGTCATGTAATTTCATCTCAAAGCCTTTATTTTGTCCTCTTACACTGACTCCCTATCATAACTGTCTAGAAACATACAGCAGCTCTCCTCTCCTCATATACACGTTTATACCTATACATATAGACACTGCATTCTGTCCTCTGTAAATACAATTAGTGTTACTCCAACATTCTTATATGAAGTTCTACGGATTTGTCGAGTGATAATAACGTTTCAGACATTTCATATTCATATTGTAATTGAAAAAAAATCAATGGCTTTGATTAATCACTTTGAATAACATGTATTGATTATTAGCTTCTAGATTTAAAAATAATCACCCACGGTTATTCCTCAGTATCATCTAGTCAATGGTCACGACCAAGTTAGCTAACCCTTTACATTAAGTTGCCCCTATTACTATGTAACTACAGAGTCATGACTGAGGGAACATAGTAGTTACATAGGTTTTACTATGTAATTAAAGGTAATGAGGTTGTAGCTCTATCAGTTAGTACACAATTGGATCAAGGAATGTGTAATTACACATTCACTTGCTGAAGGTAATTCTACATGTGTAATTACTGACATTATTACACATTTTCTTATTCCAATATGTCACTAATGTTTCGCAATTACATGTTTGAAAGTCACCTGTGAATTACCATGCTAATTACTCAAACAAAAATCTGACCTTTTTATGTCCGACCACATGTAATGCCCGGGTTGATAAACATGCTAGGACCTAATAACAACAATTGTAACAAGGCACACCCTTTAACTACAGGTCATTTTCAATTTGTTTTTTTTTTATGTCATGACCTGGCTCAAAGGCTATATCAAATCAAGTGTCATGTAAGAACAATGTAGTTACGTAGGATATACATGTAATTATCATGTACCTACCCAGGAGGAAGCAACGTAATGTAAAGTGAACCCCAGTAGGGTATAACCTTTATAATTACTATGAAGTTACAATCTAAGGATCTTTGCAGACAATAGGTTAAACAAGAGAAATTAGGATACAGAACAATAGGTATAACCATTTTTGGTTGCATTGTACTTATAATGTAACAATCTTTAACAACCAGTTACAATGTTGAAAGTTAAGTGACATTTTCTATTACTTTGTAGTTACAATGTAACAAACTTTGCAGACAATAGGCTAACCAGGAGAAATAAGGATAAATGGGAACATTTATCAATTTCACTTTAATGAATTTGACAAAGATTTAAATACAAACATTCAAATTAAGTTCCACATTCAAAATATAACACAATAACTATAGATAAAACAAACTAACTAATTTGTAAAACGTACTATCACAGTGTGGTAAAGCTAACTAGCATGTTTTACTCATGTAACTAGCTTGTTAGCTAGCTAGCAGCTAGCTAAGCACTAGCACAATGTCAACATGCTTTCCAACATGATATTTAAAACGCATGAAACATCTAGTTAACAATGTTATTTCACTATTTTCAGACATACATTGCAATTCTGCACTTTACAAACTTTTATAAACACGACAAACTGAAAGACAATAATACTCTGGTATTACATGTTCATTTGATGGTAGTGGCACATTGTAGTTTCATGTAACAAGGTCAGATTTTGGTTTGAGTTATTAACGTCGTAATTCACAGGGGACTTCGAAATGTGTAATTACAAAACATTAGTTACATAGTGGAACATAAACATGTGCAATAGCATCAGTTCCTTGTTCCAATTGTGTAATAACTGACAGCACTGCAACCTTACTACCATGTAATTACAAAGTAACACCTATGTAACTACAATGTTCTACTTACATATGTGACTACAACATTGGATTGATGGCAGCCTTGTCGGGAAACTAAAGGAGAAAGATGCTGCTAATAAACACGGCAAGGTGACCGGGGACAATTGTTTGGTTAAACAGTACAACTACGACCGACGCAGATCGATCAAGATGGCGAAAGACAAGTACAGGGACAAAGTAGAGGAGCATTTCACCGGGTCATACATGAGGCGTATGTGGCAGGAGATTCTAATGACCACGCATTACAAAAAGAAAGCCAGTCACGTCACGGACACCAACGTCGAGCTACCAGGAGCTAAAACGCTTTTTCCCACTCTTCAACCATAACGACTCTCAGCTGCCAAGGAGAACCCCTAAAAACAAAGAGAGCTACATGCTTTCAGTGCATTCGGAAAGTATTCAGACCCCTTGACTTATTCCATATTTTGTTACGTTACAACCTTTCATTCTAAAATGAATGAAAACATTATTTTCTCTCATGAATGTACACACTATACCCTATAATGTCAAAGCAAAAAACATTTTTTAAACATTTTTTTTCAGCTGCTTACACACAAAATCTTTTCATGTCACACGATTTTTTAAAACCTCTCACTCAAAGTGCTAAACTACATACCAAATATCCAAAACCATAAGCTATTTCTCAGCCTTTGACTCAGTTGTCAATTGCATGAAACACTTTTTTCAAAACACTACACACAATTCTCTACCTAAAACACACAAATCTAACAGGAAGTGACTTGCTTTCCTTTTCCAAACACAACCCATCAAAATGCTACACTTTTTCACCAAGTGGTCCTCCATCACAATGCCACACTGGGTCTGTACAACACTGGCCATATGCTCACTTTTCTGGATACAATTTACACAATGCTTGTCCCTGATACAGATCAGGAGCCTGCTAGATTTGTGGTTTTATGGGACAATGTTAGTTTTCATCGGGCTGTTCTGGTTTGCTACCCATCCACAGTTTGCCACCCATCCACAATTTGTAGTTTTCTACCTACCCCCATATTCACCTTTTCTAAATCCCATAGAGGAATTCTTGTCAGCCTTGCGCTGGAAAGTGTATGATCGCCAACCCTATGCCCACATGACGCTTCTCCAGGCAATGGAGGACGCATGTGGGGACATAGAGGTTGCCTCTGTCCAAGGTTGGATACGCCATGCTAAGGAGATACTTCCCTCAATGTTTGGCAAGAGAAAACGTATCTTGTGATGTGGACGAAGTATTGTGGCCAGACCCAGGCCGGAGAAGAGATGAAGCGTATGCTACTCTATACATCAGTAATGTTTGGCCTAATAAATATTTTCTGTTTCTACATTGCATTGGTGTTTACAGTGTACTTGTTACCCCGCTCAGCAGATTACTTTCACTGTAGAACATTGTATTGAAATGTAGATATAAGCCTATGAAAGACCAAAGAGCTTTAGATTTAGAACAACAGTGTTTACATGGTGTATCCAAAAATGTACTATTATGAAAGCAGTGTTTGCCATTTGATGTAAATGCTTCATTCCGACATGTGTTTATGGCATTTTGAATGCAGTGTTACATTTGGAAGGAGATATGAGCCATTTTGCATTTTGTATGTGCAGTTTTGGGAACTGTGTGTAGAGTTTTGAAAAAAAGGAGACCGTTTTGAAAACTTGTGTAAGCAGTTGGAAAAAACTGTAAATGTTTGCAAATGTATTAAAAATAAATACAGAAATACCTTATTTACATAAGCATTCTGACCCTTTGCGATGAGGTTGAAGGAATTGTCTGCAGAGCTCCGAGACAGGATTGTGTTGAGGCACAGATCTGGGCAAGGGTACCAAAACATTTATGCAGCAATGAAGGTCCCCAAGATCACAGTGGCCTTCATCATTCTTAAATGGAAGACGTTTGGAACCACCAAGACTCTTCCTACAAAATCCCTAGCCACACCCTCAGAGCATGTGCAGGCCATCTAGTTGTTGTATTTTCTGAAATGTTCTATCTCAGGCCATTATCCCCACCTGCTTCAAGAGGTCCACTATCTTCCCCGTGCCCAAGAAAGGGAAAGTAACTGCATGTGGTCCCGTGTGGCTCAGTTGGTAGAACATGGCACTTGCAACACCAGAGTTGTGGGTTTGATTCCAATGGGGGACCAGTATGAACATGTATGCACACAATTCGCTCAGGATGAGAGTCTGCTAAATGACCAACATTTAAACATTTTTAAACTGAATGACTACCCACCTGTAGCTCTCTTTTCCGTCATCATGAAGGTCTTCGAGAGGCTTGTCAAAGACCACATCACCTCCTCAACAAATCCACGAATGACGCCATTGCACACTGTCCTCACCCACCTGGACAAAAGGAATGCAAGGGTGCTATTTACTAACTACAGCTAGAAGACAATGATACACATTGTATCCTTCACGATAGGTAGAATCTATGTTCTTACGTACATGACACAATCTAATCTTAATGCTTTTTCCAGGGAAGACCGAGTTCACAGGAACATATTTGGGACCCTCCTATGATCATTGTGTTTTATTTGGCACACTCCCTCCCTCCGAAGGGAAAGAAGATCGAGGGAGTGAACTGAAGCAATTAATTGGAAGACTTTCTAGGGCACATCTTGGATCCGACCGTAGCGTAAGCCAAAAACATGTGAATAATGCATTTTAAAGCATGTTTTCTTCTCTGTGCTTAAGAGGGAACTTCATAAATGGAGAAATTATCCCTTTGATTCCCATTAAATGACAGTGTAACAAATTGCTTTGTTTAACAGCCCCTTCAGTGTCTGGGGTTTTATTGATAGAAGCTGGACCGCTGGTTTTGGGATTTATGGAAGAAAGGGAGGAGAGGGTGATAAAGTATTTGTGTGAAAGTTACCGATATCTCAGGTGGCGTGTATGGACCTTGGGGAACTATAGGCTCTGAGCGGCCGTGTCGGCTCTTCTAGCGTCTGTCCTCAATAACGAGCGTTCGACAGCTGTGATTTCAGATTAAGGAGTTTTCCTTCGTGTTCCTATCCTGTTCAGACTGCAATGCACCCGTTGTACCTTATTGTCAATCTAAAGTGTTGGGTCTTCTGGGAGCCATTGAGGGCCCAGCTGCCAAACAACAGGGAGAGAGACCATTTGTCTAAGCCTGCTCATCTCTAGCTGATCCCCCTACCTTTCCCTTCCTCTCTTTCCTTCCCTAGTGGAAACAGGCTTCTACCAGTGAGGATACAAAGGGCAAAAAGAGTGGAGGGAGAAAGAGTGGGAGTGAGGGAATAGGACAGAGGCCAGAGATGAGGGAAAGAACAGCTGAGCACGCTCGAGCTCCTTGTATTCAACTCCAGTCAGACAGGGCTGATATACATGTTTTATGTTGTTTCATGATCTTCCTTTTACTGATCCCTATATTAATGGAGTCTAGTGAAAGTTGTATTAGTGTAATAATCCTAATAATTATAGAGTATATGGATAAATACAATATACAGTATGTTACCATTGCTCAACATTGTGTCAGCAAGCAACTGAAAGGGATATATTCACGACATAAACATGATCAAACATTTTACACTCTGTCGCCTGAGATTTTGTTCAAACCGATAAACCTGTACACTCATCAGCTTTTTTGGCCTTTCTTCATATGACCTTTTTGTTATCTGTTGGGCCATCAAAGCTAGTGACTGATTGGGAGTCAAATGCTAAATGTGTTATGATTTTAATTACCAATGTGATCCTCACCTCAAACAACAGTACCAATCAATAAAGGGTCTCAGGAAATGTTCCAATGTAAATACACAGCAGGGGTTAACGTCAACTCCATCATGGTCATGGTCACCCAATGGTCATATGCCTCTGTAAGACATTTAATTATAATGTATGGTGTCCATATTAGGACAGCCTCAAATACACAAGGACTATTAAGATATTATCATGTTTCGGTTGTACGAAGCTGGTTTGTTGATTTGGTGGTTTTGTTGTAGGTACAGTACAGTAAACATAGCCCAAAGGCCTATAGGAATCTTTGAGGCTGTTGTGCTGATTAGCATGGCCATATTTCTATTACAGCATATTGGATGACTGTCATTCATATTCCATTCAACCTAGCTCAATGTAATATCGATAGGTTGAGGCTACTACATGTTCATCGAATTTCCCCTGTACACATCAACAGGTTGCTATGACCTAGCCTACAAATGACGTAGGTGCACAGATTGAGAGACAAATTGGAGTAATCAAGGAAACAGAGAGTAACAAATTCAATACCGCCTTCCACACTCGTGCCTGCATCTAGCTGATTTAGGGTGTAATCATTAGTCCGAACAGTTGTAAAACGTTCAGTTATGCAACTACTGTAAAAAAATATATAAAAAAATAAAAAGTTTCTATTGGAAAATTTCAGGTAGGTCCATCCCCATTTCGTTCCGTTTGCTTCCGTTTAAGAAACGTTTTGCTAGAGAATCACATAATGAATTCACCCCTGATCACCCTTTAGTGCACAACACAACAGCTGTCAGTGACCAGGTGAAAAGGCCAAACTTTCATACCATAACTGCTAACCGCTACACACAGCCTACATCGTGGTCACCATATTAGCTAGCATCATAGACAACATAGCTACTAGACATAACATGTTAGTAAACCCACAATCCAATCCATCTGTACAATCACGCAGTGCATTGTACAACAAGCAACTTAGCTAGAGTTCATCGAATCCCATTGTGATGCAGGTGGGAGGAAATTTCTGGCATGACAGGACCTAAAACCAAAAGCTTACCTTGACTTAGAAGAGCTGTTGTGTGGGTTAGCCTTATCCAGCTAGTGAAAGTGAAAGTGAAGAAAATACATTGCAGTCTCTCTCTCTTTCTCTCTCTCTCTCTCTTCTGCTTCTCCTTAAATGTTGTACAAAACTGTTCTACTATGGTCTTTCTCTTTGAGTCAACCAACTACATCTCTCAAAGAGTGCAGTGTATAAAGTCAGAAAATCTGCTCTCAGCCGCTGCCTGTCAACAAGGGTGTACCCCAAGGCTCAATCCTAGGCCCCACACTCCTAGGCCCCCCACCCGCTATGCCACTCGGTCTCCCCAGTGGTGCAGCAGTCTAAGGCACTGCATCTCAGTGCAAGAGGTGTCAATGCAGGTTTACATCCAGGCTTCATCACATCAGGCCGTGATTGGGAGTCCCATAGGGTGGCGTGCAATTGGCCCAGTGTTGTTCGAGTTTGGCCGGGTAGATATTGTAAATAAGAATTTGTTCTTAACTGACTTGCCTAGTTAAATAAAGGTAAAACAACATAGCTCGGGCAGTAGGAAGCTCTCTCCTCCATTTACATGCAGATGATACAGTCTTATACTCAGCTAGCACCTCCCCGGATTTTGTGTTAAACGCTCTACGACAAAGCTTTCTTAGTGTCCAACAAGCTTTCTCTGCCCTTAACCTTGTTCCGAACACTTCCAAAGCAAAGGTCATGTGGTTTGGTAAGAGGAATGCCACTCTCCCCACAAGTGTGATTACTACCTCTGAGGTTTTAGAGCTTGAGGTCGTTACCTCATACAAGTACTTGGGAGTATGGCTAGACATCTCTCAGCACATATCAAAGCTACAGGCTAAAGTTAAATCTAGACTTGGTTTCCTCTATGGTATTTGCTCCTCTTTAGATTACGAAGACATAATTTTGAGATCGGCAGGTAATAGGTGCTCACGAGCGGCTAGATGTTCTTTACCATTCGGTCATCAGATTTGTCTCTAATGCTCCTTTATAGCACATATCACTGAACTCTATACTCTTCTGTAAACTGGTCATCTCTGTATACCCATCGCAAGACCCACTGGTTGATGCTTATTTATAAAGGCCTCACTCCCCCCTATCTGAGATATCTACTGCAGGCCTCATCCTCCACATACAACACCCATTCTGCCAGCTCTGATAGGTTGGAGGACGTCCTCTGGAAGAGACTGAGAACCATGAGCCTCCAAGACTTGGTACTGAAGTTGATGTACCCAGAAGAGGATGAAAAATAGCTGTCCTCTGGCTGGACCATGGTGTTACCCTACAGAGTGCTGTTGAGGCTACTGTAGACCTTCATTGCAAAACAGTGTGTTTTAGTCAATTACGTGGAAATGGGCAGGGTTTAGCCATAATTATCACTTCTTGAATGTGTGATGATGACAGGTCACTCCTATGGAATTCTATGGTTGCTCCCACTTGTCCAACTTTGAATGGTGGATATCCCATGCTTATATGTGCTGTGTGTGCAATAGCCTGGGGATGACATTACACCAAAAAAACACTTTCCTTGATGAAAGCCCCCAACCTAAAGACATTGAAAATGTCTTTCTTCTGGAACCAAGTTACATGTTCCTCATTACACAAACACAACAAAAATGACCCATTACGCGTGGTGCTGGGCACAGTCAGTTCTTTGACACATTCACCCACTCCCCAGCTGAATGTTGGCACCATTGTAACAGGTAATAATCAAGCCCTGGTCCAACATGGGAACAGAAGTGGAATACCTGGTGAGGTAGTCTCAGGTTGGACTACTCCAAATGATCTTGGTTGTGACACACTAACACAAACACAAGCTTTGCAAGTCCATCAACCCATTTAAATACCTCTCACACCATACAGTCACCTGTGGATCATGAGAGAACCTTCGTAAAATCAGCAAAATGTTAATTATTAATAACCTATTTATTGATACTTTTTGTAGTATACTGTTATACTTCATTTGAAGTGAGACTCCATATCGCATGACGCTGTAATTAATTTAAAGTCATACCCTGAGCTGGCCGACAAAGGGTTCTTGCCTTTCTTCCCACTGGAGGTACTGCATGTTGGTTCCAACCTTAAAAGTAACAACATAGAAAGTTAGCAGGTCTGTTAGGAAATGCCATTATCACACCATTTGGATAAGGCATTTCTGTGCTCTAAAATGGGGAGATAGAAAACTCCAATTGAATTGTATTATTATATTCCTTTTTCATTTACAAATCTCATGATGTGACTATGAGACATGGCTGTATCTATGGGTATTTTTATTTAGCTGAGCCTGCTAGATAGCAACATTTCGGCTAGCTAGCAAGAAATTGCTGTGAAGTCACTATAATTATTTGATATAATGATTGAGGTAGCATCAGTATGTAATCTAACTCTACAACTACTACTAACTAATTTAAATTACAATAAATAAAGTTACTTTTGCTGTCCAGTGGCACCACAAGTGAGCATTTGATTTGCAAACTCAACCCATGATCAGCGTCTTGCCAGCAACACTAAAAAAGTACTTCCGGGTCACGGAATTTCTAAAATGTTCTAAATAAAAGTCTGCCACGTAATAGTAGAAAACGGTCAATAACCTGTATTTATTCATGATACAGCGCATTCAGAAAGTATTCAGACCCCTTGACTTTTCCACATTTTGTTACATTACAGCCTTATTATAACATTTAGCAAAAACAGGTTTTTAGATATTTTTGCAAATGCATATAAAAAAACAATAATATTGCATTTACATGTATTCAGATCCTTTACGTAGTACTTTGTTGAAACACCTTTGGCAGCGATTACAGCCTCGAGTTTTATTGGGTATGATATAACAAGCTTGGCACACACCAGTATTTGGGGAGTTTCTCCTATTCTTCTATGCAGATCCTCTCATGCTTTGTCAGGCTGGATGCTTGGATGGGTGGTTGGATGGGTGGTTGGATGAGTGTCACTGCACAGCTATTTTCAAGTCTCTCTTATTGACTGAGTTCAAGTCCAGGCTCTGGCTGGGCCACTCAAGGACATTCAGAGACTTGTCCCGAAGCCACTCCTGTTTTGTCTTGGCTATGTATGCTTAGGGTTGTTGTCCTGTTGGTAGGTGAACCTTTGCCCCAGTCTAAGGTCCTGAGCAGTCTGGAGTAGGTTTTCATCAAGGATCTCTCTGAACTTTGCTCAGTTCATCTTTCCATCAATCCTGGCTAGTCTCTCAGTCCCTGTCGCTGAAAAAAATCCCCAAAGCACGATGCTGCTACCACCGTGCATCACTGTAGGGATGGCATTGGCAAGGTGATGAGCGGTGCCTGGTTTCCTCCAGATGTGACGCTTGGCATTCAGGCCAAAGAGATCAAAATGGGTTTCATCAAATCAGAGAATCTTGTTTCTCATGGTCTGAGACTCCTTTAGGTGCCTTTTGGCAAACTCCTGTCATGTACCTTTTACTGAGTAATGGCTTCCGTTTGGCCACTCTACCATAAAGTCATGATTGGTGGAGTGCTGCAGAGATGGTTGTCCTTCTGAAAGGTTCTCCCATCTCCACAGAGAAACTCTGGACTCTGGAGAAACTCTGGAGAAACTCTGACCATCGGGTTCTTGGTCACCTCCCTGACCAAGGTTCTTCTCCCCGGATTGCTCAGTTCAGGGCTGATGGCCAGCTCTAGGAAGAGTTTTGGTGGTTCCAAACATTTTCCATTTAAGAATTATGGAGGCCACTGTGTTCTTGGGGACCTTCAAGCTACAGAATGTTTGGTACCTTGTCTCGGAGCTCTACAGACATTTCCTTTGGCCTCATGGCTTGGTTTTTATTCTGACATGTACTGTTGATTGTGGAACAGATGTGTGCCTTTCCAAATAATGTCCAATCAATTGAATTTACCACAGGTGGATTCCAAACAAGTTGTAGCAACATCTAAAGGAAGATCAATGGGAACATGATGCACCATATGCGGTATTGTTTTCGTAGATTGATGAGGAAAACATTTTATTTAATCCATTTTAAAATAAGGCTGCAACGTAACCAAATGTGGAAAAAAGTTACGGGGTCTGAATACTTTCGGAATACACTGTATATGAAATATTATTGTCTGAACATTAACAATGATTCATATTAGTTCATATTTAAGTGACATCTGCATTAAATATGAGTTTAAAAAAACATGTTCCAAGGTCAAATAAATGCCCCCAATGCAAATCAATGGAATATATAATGTCTTAGAGCAATAACTATTCTGGGTGCCGCAGTAAAAGTATTGTAGGGTCAGTAGAATATATATATATGGTGTCATTTCATGGGGCTCTGAATATGACAGAGTTTTGCTAGCCTTTTGCTCCACCCATTCCATTTGTGCCCAGAGTGCGAATCAATGTGTACGGAATACTGTACGTACTCATCACAGGTGCGCTTTCTGAGCTACAGAAAACCCGCTAAGCAAATCAAATCAAATCAAATTTATTTATATAGCCCTTCGTACATCAGCTGATATCTCAAAGTGCTGTACAGAAACCCAGCCTAAAACCCCAAACAGCAAGCAATGCAGGTGTAGAAGCACGGTGTCTAGGAAAAACTCCCTAGAAAGGCCAAAACCTAGGAAGAAACCTAGAGAGGAACCAGGCTATGTGGGGTGGCCAGTCCTCTTCTGGCTGTGCCGGGTGGAGATTATAACAGAACATGGCCAAGATGTACAAATGTTCATAAATGACCAGCATGGTCGAATAATAATAAGGCAGAACAGTTGAAACTGGAGTAGCAGCATGGTCAGGTGGACTGGGGACAGCAAGGAGTCATCATGTCAGGTAGTCCTGGGGCATGGTCCTAGGGCTCAGGTCCTCCGAGAGAGAGAAAGAAAGAGAGAATTAGAGAGAGCATATGTGGGGTGGCCAGTCCTCTTCTGGCTGTGCTGGGTGGAGACTATAACAGAACATGGCCAAGATGTTAAAATGTTCATAAATGACCAGCATGGTCGAATAATAATAATAAGGCAGAACAGTTGAAACTGGAGCAGCAGCACGGCCAGGTGGACTGGGGACAGCAAGGAGTGATCATGTCAGGTAGTCCTGGGGCATGGTCCTAGGGCTCAGGTCAGTTGAAACTGGAGCAGCAGCACGGCCAGGTGGACTGGGGACAGGAAGGAGTCATCATGTCAGGTAGTCCTGGGGCATGGTCCTAGGGCTCAGGTCCTCCGAGAGAGAGAAAGAAAGAGAGAAGGAGAGAATTAGAGAACGCACACTTCACACAGGACACCGAATAGGACAGGAGAAGTACTCCAGATATAACAAACTGACCCTAGCCCCCCGACACATAAACTATTGCAGCATAAATACTGGAGGCTGAGACAGGAGGGGTCAGGAGACACTGTGGCCCCATACGAGGACACCCCCAGACAGGGCCAAAGAGGAAGGATATAACCTCACCCACTTTGCCAAAGCACAGCCCCCACACCACTAGAGGGACATCTTCAACCACCAATTTACCATCCTGAGACAAGGCTGAGTATAGCCCACAAAGATCTCCGCCATGGTACAACCCAAGGGGGGGGGCGCCAACCCAGACAGGACGACCACATCAGTGAATCAACCCACTCAGGTGACGCACCCCTTCCAGGGACGGCATGAGAGAGCCCCAGTAAGCCAGTGACACAGTCCCTGTAATAGGGTTAGAGGCAGAGAATCCCAGTGGAAAGAGGGGAACCGGCCAGGCAGAGACAGCAAGGGCAGTTCGTTGCTCCAGAGCCTTTCCGTTCACCTTCCCACTCCTGGGCCAGACTACACTCAATCATATGACCCACTGAAGAGATGAGTCTTCAGTAAAGACTTAAAGGTTGAGACCGAGTTTGCGTCTCTGACATGGGTAGGCAGACCGTTCCATAAAAATGGAGCTCTATAGGAGAAAGCACTGCCTCCAGCTGTTTGCTTAGAAATTCTAGGGACAATTAGGAGGCCTGCGTCTTGTGACCATAGCGTACGTGTAGGTATGTACGGCAGGACCAAATCAGAGAGATAGGTAGGAGCAAGCCCATGTAATGCTTTGTAGGGTAGCAGTAAAACCTTGAAATCAGCCCTTGCTTTGACAGGAAGCCAGTGTAGAGAGGCTAGCACTGGAGTAATATGATCAAATTTTTTGGTTCTAGTCAGGATTCTAGCAGCCGTATTTAGCACCAACTGAAGTTTATTTAGTGCTTTATCCGGGTAGCCGGAAAGTAGAGCATTGCAGTAGTCTAACCTAGAAGTGACAAAAGCATGGATTAATTTTTCTGCATCATTTTTGGACAGAAAGTTTCTGATTTTTGCAATATTACGTAGATGGAAAAAAGCTGTCCTCGAAATGGTCTTGATATGTTCTTCAAAAGAGAGATCAGGGTCCAAAGTAACGCAGAGGTCCTTCACAGTTTTATTTGAGATGACTGTACAACCATTAAGATTAATTGTCAGATTCAACAGAAGATCTCTTTGTTTCTTGGGATCTAGAACAAGCATCTCTGTTTTGTCCGAGTTTAAAAGTAGAAAGTTTGCAGCCATCCACTTCCTTATGTCTGAAACACATGCTTCTCGCAAGGGCAATTTTGGGGCTTCACCATGTTTCATTGAAATGTACAGCTGTGTGTCATCCGCATAGCAGTGAAAGTTAACATTATGTTTTTGAATAACATCCCCAAGAGGTAAAATATATAGTGAAAACAATAGTGGTCCTAAAACGGAACCTTGAGGAACACCGAAATTTACAGTTGACTTGTCAGAGGACAAACCATTCACAGAGACAAACTGATATCTTTCCGACAGATAAGATCTAAACCAGGCCAGAACTTGTCCGTGTAGACCAATTTGGGTTTCCAATCTCTCCAAAAGAATGTGGTGATCGATGGTATCAAAAGCAGCACCAAGGTCTAGGAGCATGAGGACAGATGCAAAGCCTCGGTCCGATGCCATTAAAATGTATTTTACCACCTTCACAAGTGCCGTCTCAGTGCTATGATGGTGTCTAAAACCAGACTGAAGCATTTCGTATACATTGTTTGTCTTCAGGAAGGCAGTAAGTTGCTGCGCAACAGCCTTTTCTAACATTTTTGAGAGGAATGGAAGATTCGATATAGGCCGATAGTTTTTTATATTTTCTGGGTCAAGGTTTGGCTTTTTCAAGAGAGGCTTTATTACTGCCACTTTTAGTGAGTTTGGTACACATCCGGTGGATAGAGAGCCGTTTATTATGTTCAACATAGGAGGGCCAAGCAGAGGAAGCAGCTCTTTCAGTAGTTTAGTTGGAATAGGGTCCAGTATGCAGCTTGAAGGTTTAGAGGCCATGATTATTTTCATCATTGTGTCAAGAGATATAGTACTAAAACACTTGAGCGTCTCGCTTGATACTAGGTCCTGGGAGAGTTGTGCAGACTCAGGACAACTGAGCTTTGAAGGAATACGCGGATTTAAAGAGGAGTCCGTAATTTGCTTTCTAATAATCATAATCTTTTCCTCAAAGAAGTTCATGAATTTATCACTGCTAAAGTGAAAGTCATCCTCTCTTGGGGAATGCTGCTTTTTAGTTAGCTTTGCGACAGTATCAAAAAGGAATTTCGGATTGTTCTTATTTTCCTCAATTAAGTTAGAAAAATAGGATGATCGAGCAGCAATAAGGGCTCTTCTGTACTGCACGGTACTGTCTTTTCAAGCTCGTCGCAAGACTTCCAGTTTGGTGTGGCGCCATTTCCGTTCCAATTTTCTCGAAGCTTGCTTCAGAGCTCTGGTATTTTCTGTGTACCAGGGAGCTAGTTTCTTATGAGAAATGTTTTTAGTTTTTAGGGGTGCAACTGCATCTAAGGTATTGCGCAAGGTTAAATTGAGTTCCTCAGTTAGATGGTTAACTGATTTTTGTCCTCTGGCGTCCTTGGGTAGACAGAGGGAATCTGGAAGGACATCAAGGAATCTTTGTGTTGTCTGTGAATTTATAGCACGGCTTTTGATGTTCCTTGGTTGGGGTCTGAGCAGATTATTTGTTGCAATTGCAAACGTAATAAAATAGTGGTCCAATAGTCCAGGATTATGAGGAAAAACATTAAGATCCACAACATTTATTCCATGGGACAAAACTAGGTCCAGCGTATGACTGTGACAGTGAGTAGGTCCAGAGACATGTTGGACAAAACCCACTGAGTCGATGATGACTCCGAAAGCCATTTGGAGTGGGTCTGTGGACTTTTCCATGTGAATATTAAAGTCACCAAAGATTAGAATATTATCTGCTATGACTACAAGGTCTGATAGGAATTCAGGGAACTCAGTGAGGAACGCTGTATATGGCCCAGGAGGCCTGTAAACAGTAGCTATAAAAAGTGATTGAGTAGGCTGCATAGATTTCATGACTGGAAGCTCAAAAGACGAAAACGTCATTTTTTTTTTTGTAAATTGAAATTTGCTATCGTAAATGTTAGCAACACCTCCGCCTTTGCGGGATGCACGGGGGATATGGTCACTAGTGTAGCCAGGTGGTGAGGCCTCATTTGACACAGTAAATTCATCAGGCTTAAGCCATGTTTCAGTCAGGCTGTAATGAATTTCCTCCTCTTCTTCCAAAGAGGAGAGGCGAAACGGATCAGAGGACCAATACGCGGCGTGGTAATTGTCCATGGTTCTTTTTAATGCGTTAAGGTACACATGAACAACTGACTACAAAAAACAAGAAATGTGAAAACTCAAAACAGTCCTATCTGGTGCAAAGACAGAGACAGGAACAATCACCCACAAACACACAGTGAAACCCAGGCTACCTAAGTATGATTCTCAATCAGAGACAACTAATGACACCTGCCTCTGATTGAGAACCATACTAGGCCGAAACATAGAAATTCCCAAAACCTAGAAAAACAAACATAGACTGCCCACCCAACTCACGCCCTGACCATACTAACTAAATACAAAACACAGGAAATAAAGGTCAGAACGTGACACAGGCCAATCACATCAAGATTATGATCAGTGATTAGTTCATTGATTATAATTGCCTTTGAAGTAAGGGATCTAACATTAAGTAGCCCTATTTTGAGATGTGAGGTATCATGATCTCTTTCAATAATGACAGGAATGGAGGTGGTCTTTATCCTAGTGAGATTACTAAGGCGAACACCGCCATGTTTCGTTTTTCCCAACCTAGGTGGAGGCACAGACACGACGGTCTCAATTTGGATAGCTGAGCTGACTACACTGACTGTGCTAGTGGCAGACTCCACTATGCTGGCAGGCTGGCTAACAGCCTGCTTGCCTGGCCTGCGCCCTATTTCATTGTTGTGCTAGAGGAGTTAGAGCCCCGTCTATGTTGCTAGATAAGATGAGAGCACCCCTCCACCTAGGATTGGAGTCCGTCACTCCTCAGCAGGTCAGGCTTGGTCCTGTTTGTGGGTGAGTCCCAGAAAGAGGGCCAATTATCTACAAATTCTATCTTTTGGGAGGGGCAGAAAACAGTTTTCAACCAGCGATTGAGTTGTGAGACTCTGCTGTAGAGCTCATCACTCCCCCTAACTGGGAGGGGGCCAGAGACAATTACTCGATGCCGACACATCTTTCTAGCTGATTTACACGCAGAAGCTATGTTGCGCTTGGTGATCTCTGACTGTTTCATCCTAACATCGTTGGTGCCGACGTGGATAACAATATCTCTATACTCTCTACACTCGCCAGTTTTAGCTTTAGCCAGCACCATCTTCAGATTAGCCTTAACGTCGGTAGCCCTGCCCCCTGGTAAACAGTGTATGATCGCTGGATGATTGGTTTTAAGTCTAATACTGCGGGTAATGGAGTCGCCAATGACTAGAGTTTTCAATTTGTCAGAGCTAATGGTGGGAAGCTTCGGCGTTTCAGACCCCGTAACGAGAGGAGTAGAGACCAGAGAAGACTCGGCCTCTGACTCCGACTCGCTGCTTAATGGGGAAAACCGGTTGAAAGTTTCTGTCGGCTGAATGAGCGACATCGGTTGAGCGTTCCTACAGCATTTCCTTCCAGAAACCTTGAGAATGTTGTCCGGCTGCAGGGACTGTGCCAGGGGATTTATACTGCTATCTGTACTTACTGGTGGCACAGACGCTGTTTCATCCTTTCCTACACCGAAATTACCCTTGCCTAACGATTGCATCTGAAGCTGGGCTTGTAGCAAAGCTATCCTCGCCGTAAGGCGAGTACAGCGACTGCAATTAGAAGGCATCATGTTAATGTTACTACTTAGCTTCGGCTGTTGGAGTTCCTGACGAATCGTGTCCAGATAAAGCGTCCGGTAATTAAAAAGTAAAAACCGTAAAGTTGTCAGGTAGCAAAATAGGTTGGCAACAAGACGCACAGCAACTCGAAAACAAGTCTGCAAGTTGTGACCGGAAATTACTTCAAGCAAACAACAGTGCAGGGCATGCTCACTGAATTAGAGGGCAACTACACACACACAAAAAAATGAAATAGGCGAAACATTTAAACTGATTTTAAAAGTCCCCACAAAAGTTTTTTTGCTGTGCATGACTGCACTTTAGAGTGTGTGTCATCCTGCAGCACAGCATTTTGGTGAAGGTTGAGGTCAGGTCCGATATTGACCATGCACTCAAGAGGGACAGAGATTGGTCCATCCTAGAAATGTTTTAGAGTAATATAATATGATATGTACAATTTAGCAGACACTTTTATCCAAAGTGACTTACAGTCATGTGTGAATACATTTTCCCCGGAATCAAACCCAATATCCTGGCATTGCAATGCTCTGCCAAGATGCATGGCAGGGTTATAAATGCTTTGTGAAGCCTTAATTTATAAGGCCTTTATTAAACATTGCTTATGCCACCCTTTATGAAGCACAGGCTTATGTAATATTTGACCTAGTGGGTTATGTCATATTTAACATAGGTGGTTATGTCACACAGTTAAGCCACATTTATGAACCCTTTCTAAAACATGACATACGATTATAGATTATTTGTAAGACATGTATGTAGTGTTTATGAAGGCTTTATGAAGCTAGGTCAATGTGTCACTATTTAAAAAAAATATATATATGAGTAGTCCTCCTCTGGGGAGCCTCCACTGACCTACTGTGTATCCACAACCTGTTGCCATTATTTCACGAGTCACCAGAAAACTAATATGGTTAGGGATATTTTAGTTTGACGTTTTCAGAGTCAGTCAATCCCTGCCAATTGAACCCGTGAATGGCACATTACAGTGGAGGCAACAACAGAACTTTTAAAGTGTAGAATAAAACACTTCAGACAGCTATTGTTGTGTATTTGCTCGAGCCAATTGTGTGCACTCGTGTTGGCAGTTGCGCCATCCCTAATATCACTGGCTTCAGACTATTGCTAACGGGGAAAGGAGGCCCGAGAAGATAAGTTGAAACTTTTCCCAAAGCTTTGTTGGAGGAACAAAAAGCCCAGTCTAGACATGCAATTGGACGAGGAAAAGGGGAGCAAGAAATGAATGGATTATGCCTGCAGGAAAGATGAATCTCTACGCCACTTTGTTGGGCTTACCCTTGCATGTCAATGTCAATGGCGCTTGAAAGACTATTCAGAACCAACCCTGATATTTGGGGTTTTGCGTCAGGCAATTGGCCCATAATGACCTGTGTTTCGATGAAGGACAGGTATGCAAGGCGCGGTTTCCACTTCCTTTGTAAACAGTGGAAGCGAGATGAGTCGGGTTTTCTGTGTGAAGAGAGGCCACCGGTGAGACAGACAGGGTTCGCCCTATATGGCCAAAACATACCATGAAAAAGCTGCATACCATGAAAAAGTTCAAAGTTAGGCGTGAGGTTAAGATTAGGCCATGGTTAGGGTTCATTTAATTTAATTAGATTTTTGAGAATTTGCAAAACTTCTGGCTTTGCAGATTTACCATTTAGAGACAACCAGCAGACAGCGGTGAGACACATCAGCCCTCCAGAGACCTGAGAGGTTGTGACACTGGACGATGGCCAAAGGGGTGAGCCGGTCTGCTGCCAAATTGATCTGCGTGTCGATTTCCATGACGACCAATTGCAGAGCGCATCTCCTCAAATGTTTCACCTTGTATGTCGACTAACAGACCAAGGAAAATAAAACATCCCTATATAATCCCCAAATAGAATGTTGGAGAGAAATAATAGAGGCTTGCAGTGTATAACTGGTTATGAGGGGTATGAGGGGTATGATATGAGGGGTTTGATGTATGTCCTATGGTATGACAATAACCTGTCAGCAACATATCCTAATAAGATTTGGAATACAGTATATTCCCAAAAATGCCTGAATAAAAATATTCCTAAAAGTGCCTGAATATAGGAAAAAATCTAAATATGCACAATGCAGAAATCGCATCGCCATTTTCTGGTTGCTAAAATTGTAATAGTTTGCCTAATTTCAGTTTATATGACAAATCAATAAATGATATTGCAGAGCATCATTGTACCATCTAAACCGCTAAGAAATATATTTTCCATAAACAAAATGATTGAATTTTCATCTTTTTGAAGCTGGTGTACAAAACCAAAAGTAAAAAATGTGAAAACGAAACTTAAGAACTCGAAGATAAGAAATAGAGCACATAAAACAGATCTTCCGCTTCTTAGACTTGATTTCAACGAGAATGGCTGAGATCTAACTCACATTTCTATGTGAATTTGGTCGGGTCGCCCAAAAAGTTACATATTGCAGCATTAAAAATGTCTTTACATGTGCCATGAATTTGTGTATGATAGTTGCTTGGTGTTCAGTGTACATTTCATAATACGAACATGTTTTTATTTTCAGACGAATACAAATATTTTCTCACCATGTTCTATCATAGGAACTGCAGGAGTATGCCAACAAATGTACTCAAAAGAGAATTCCTGACATAAAAATGACCTATTGGGTGAACTGACACGGTAACCTCTGCCTGAGTCAAGTTGAAACCAAAAGCAGTGTGTTTTCTCTGCCTGGGCTTGATTAGCAAAGGAAACAATCGGAGCGCATGCAACATTTTCCCCAAAAAATTAAGAGCACAAGTGCCGTTTACATAGGCTCTCGTCACTGAAGCAGAAGGTCAGAATGAGGCCGATGTTTTGAGAAACACATTAAATGTTGGTTTACCCTTCAGAGTTATTTTTAAGACTTTATTGACCACAGATGGCTCCTGTACAACCAAACCAGGCAAAGAAAGAAGAGAAAGATTACCTAGTCTCAGCACTTTATCGCTATCATATGAGTTTCAGGGCACATTACACCAAAAACGAGGGATAACATAGGTTTAAAAATGAAAGAGATCAAAAAGACATGTAATTAAAATTAACAAGGTCAAAAGGGGCAAAAATGTTAGTGTTTTTCCTAAACTTTTATTAAACAATGACGTTTCTTATACAGACACATCACAAAAGAGGAAAATTAAACTGTAGTTAAATTGCACACGTCAAACCCTCCAAAAACTGCAATAACTCACAGCAGGCTAGTAGTAGTCATAACGCTCTCCCAAATTGTCAAATGTTGCTCCTTGGATGCTCATAATTGACAGTGAAATATTGCGTAAACCTAGATCAAACCAGTATTACAGCCTAGCTATGGAGACATACTGTCACAATAAAATGAGATAGATTGATCAGTGTCTGAAGAGTTTGGGATTTCATATCTGTCACGGGGCTATGGTCAAAACAAACTGATTGTTGTGGTGAAAGCCAAGTACAGCGTACATTTTTGGCCATATGCTGGTATGTGGAGGCTCATCCACTCCCAAAGAGTTCAGTCCACATCAAAGTGTAGCCACATCTGGTTCTGGGTAAAGGGAAAGGGGCAGATGGACAAAATAGGTCTTCATTTTATCTGGGGGGCAGTTTGTTTGGAGGGGCACAGGGGGGTTAGTGGGTTAGAGAAAACACAGTAATGCTCAGCACACTGCTGTGAGATTAATTTGATTCAGGAAAAACAGGATTTCTACTTCCTGGATCAGTGTTTGAAAATGTACCTCATCCATGAATCTTGATGAGTTCCCTTGTCATGTGGGCTTTTGTAACAAGCAAAGGTACAACGGATTGCTTTAGGACAATTAGATTGATTAAATGCATACCAATACTATGGTCTCTTCCCCTTTAATTATTTATCTTTTGCTATTTTAAAGTAGTTATTGAGGAAACTTTTAATTTGTGTGACTATGTTTCCAGTATATGGATGAGATTATTGGAAACAATTAATGCAAAATTCACCTTATTTATGGGGCCAATTTAAAACCGGTAAAGATGTAATAATAATAATAATTATTATAATCTGTGTACTCATGTTCCTATGGGAACTGTGAATCAGAGACATAGAGAGAGTGTGTATATATATGTGTGTGTGTGTGTGTGTGTGTGTGTGTGTGTGTGTGTGTGTGTGTGTGTGTGTGTGTGTGTGTGTGTGTGTGTGTGTGTGTGTGTGTGTGTGTGTGTGTGTGTGTGTGTGTGTGTGTGTGTGTGTGTGTGTGTGTGTGAGTGCATGCCTCTGCGTGTGTATTTGTGAGAGAGAAGAGCGAGAATGAGAGAGAGAGAGAATGAGACAACGAGAGAGAAAGAGAGAGAGACCTCTGTGACCCTGGCAAAGTCTTCTTGAGAGAGATTTCTGGCAGGCCTGGGTCAGAGGTTGAGCCTCAGGGAATTCTCTCTTTAAAAGGTTATCTGAGCCTTGATTGGTGCTCACTGATGTGATTCCAGTTTGTAATTGCGTATGATTGAAATAATATATAATATCAAACACTCGTTGGAGGTCACCTTTTCCCAGGATGTATCTTCTTCATAAAATGGTAAAAAATGTGTAAAATCTTGCACATTTTAGTTAGCAGGTGTAATGTGACAGCAAATTCAAAATAATGCATAAAAGTATTGATATATTAAGGTGTTACATGGTGTTCAATTATACTGTGCAGTCAGCTCATTTTTACTTAAATAAAAGCATATTTCTCTAACAGTGCTCAGCTACTTGAGTTCTAAAATATGTGACATGGGTATCACGCCTCTTAATTTGTGGTCACTTTGTGCTCCGCCTCGAAAAATCCTGTGCGCTTAAGACAAAAGAGCATACATTTTGTATTTTTCTTTTTCTACTTCCCTTCTATCTTATTCTTATTAGGGGGGACTTACATCTGCCAGTTAAATACTTGCTAGCTTGTATGGCTGCATAGATCTTTTTTATTCTTGGGAGAAAGTCAGCTCTATCCGGGAAAGCTTAATGTTTATCTAACGTGAAAATAATTACTCTTTTTTTTCTCTTCTTAATCCTGATAATTAGAGCGTGGCAAGACAGATCAGTGTCAGTGTAAATCACTGCCCCGGCCGATTTACTTCTGGTCCTTGTAAATTTCAGGTGAAGATGGGAGCGGATAAAGGTTAGATTAGGCCTAATCCAGAGTATCAGCAATCCCTTAATCTGTTATGATACAAGGATGATCACTTAAAAAGGTCTGGATCGAGAGCCCGTGTCCTGGTTGGAGAAGAGAGGGCTCGACTGGGACACATCTTTAAACGTGCTTAGTGGACGCGGTGGCGCAGTGGCACAGCAGCTGCGAGCACTTGTGCACGGCTCTACGGATGGCAAGAGAGAGAACAAGAGAGAAAGAAAGAGACAGAGAGAGAAGACTCAATATCTCAATATCCCCATCTCACCCAACGCCTGGGTTTAGGGGAAACCTGTTGTTGAGCAATAATCTCAAGATCAACAAGCAACGTTTGAAGCCCAGGCTATGATTTCACTATGGCGCATAGGGGATCTGCCGAATGAAGCTTCCGAGTGGCATTAAGGGTCCTCTTGGAAAACAGTTCATCTTGTTAGAGAGGGAGACAGGAGACACAAGGCTCCGCAGCCCCTAGTTTCTCCGTTATTTGAGGGATGAGAGAACGAGAATTTGGTGTTCTCTTCTCCGTGTCATATTACCCAAACTCCAGTGGGGAAGGAGCATGGAGAATTGGATTAGCGCAAAAAAAAAATCTGCGCGGCTGGGTGAATTAGGGGTGTAAATGAATGGCAGACTGGCAGGATGCAGCGCTGGCATCTTTTCGGTGACTGGTCTGAGTGGGAGGGATGCTTGTGCATGGTCTTGCCAACCATCTACTGGTGTGATCTAGGCACAGTAATGTGTAAAATACTTGTTGATACTTGATTTTATTGACCAATATTTATATCTGCATTTTAGTCATTTGTTTACTAGAGCCGACATTTGTCCATTTGTACAGCTGGCAGCATCAGCATGTTTCAATAACCCATCAAAACTAGAAATAATAGTCAACCGAAACATCCAGTAAACTAACCTCAGACTTGTTTAGTATTTTATTTTACGCACGCACGCACACACACACTCGCACGCACGCACGCACGCACGCACGCACACACACACACACACACACACACACACACACACACACACACACACACACAATTTAGATTGTGTGCCATGTGGGCTAATTCAGAGGCAAAAGGTGATCCTTTCATATTTTTGCAATGTCACTTACAATTGCTACGACACCTGATAATTTTGATGAAGTCATTTCTCAAATCACATCCAATTTTATATGTCCATAGACTTTACCGTGAAATGCTTACAAGCCCTTAACCAACAATGCAGTTAAGAAAATATTTACTAAATACACTACAGTAAAAATGTCTAATCAAATAAAAAAGTAACACAAGGGGGGTGCCGAGTCAGTGTGTGGGGATACAGGTTAGTCGAGGTAATTTGTAAAATGACTAGGCATAGATAATAAACAGTGAGAAGCTGTTTCTTGGGTCTTCCTGACACTGCCTAGTACATGGATGTCAGGAAGCTTGGCCCCAGTGATGTACTGGTACGGTCTACCCTCTGTAATGCCTTACGGTCAGATGCCGAACAGTTACCCTACAGGGGTAAAGAAACCGGTCAGGATGCTCTCGATGGTGCAGCTGTAGAACTTTTTGAGGATCTGGGGACCCATGCCAAATCGTTTCAGTCTCCTGAGGGGGAAAAGGTGTTTACACCTTTTTTGTGTATGTAAATACACTTAGGTTGGAGTCATTAAAACCATTTTTTCAACCACTCCACAAACTTCTTGTTAACAAACTATAGTTTTGGCAAGTCGGTTAGAACATCTACTTTATGCATGACACAACTGATTCCAGAGAGATTATTTCACTTATAATTCAATATATCACGATTCCAGTGGGTCAGAAGTTTACATACACTAAGTTGACTGCTTTTAAACAGCTTGGAAAATTCCAGAAAATATGTCATGGCTTTAGAAGCTTCTGATAGGCTAATTGACATAATTTGAGTCAATTGGACGTGTACCTGTGGATGTATTTCAAGGCCTACCTTCAAACTCAGTGCCTCTTTTGCTTGACATCATGGGGAAATTAAAAGAAATCAGCTAAGACCTCAGAACCTCAGCAAGACGGAGCTTCTCTTCCTCCCGGGGAAGGACTGCCCGTTCCATGATCTCGCCATCACGGTTGACAACTCCATTGTGTCCTCCTCCCAGAGCGCTAAGAACCTTGGCGTGATCCTGGACAACACCCTGACGTTCTCAACTAACATCAAGGCGGTGTCCCGTTCCTGTAGGTTCATGCTCTACAACATCCGCAGAGTACGACCCTGCCTCACACAGGAAGCGGCGCAGGTCCTAATCCAGGCACTTGTCATCTCCCGTCTTGATTACTGCAACTCGCTGTTGGCTGGGCTCCTGCCTGTGCCATTAAACCCCTACAACTCATCCAGAACGCCGCAGCCCGTCTGGTGTTCAACCTTCCCAAGTTCTCTCACGTCACCCCGCTCCTCCGCTCTCTCCACTGGCTTCCAGTTGAAGCTCGCATCCGCTACAAGACCATGGTGCTCGCCACGGAGCTGTGAGGGGAACGGCACCTCAGTACCTCCAGGCTCTGATCAGGCCCTACACCCAAACAAGGGCACTGCGTTCATCCACCTCTGGCCTGCTCGCCTCCCTACCACTGAGGAAGTACAGTTCCCGCTCAGCCCAGTCAAAACTGTTCGCTGCTCTGGCCCCCAATGGTGGAACAAACTCCTCACGACGCCAGGACAGCGGAGTCAATCACCACCTTCCGGAGACACCTGAAACCCCACCTCTTCAAGGAATACCTAGGATAGGGTAAGTAAGGGTAAGTAATCCTTTCTCCCCCCAACAAGATTTAGATGCAAGTGGCTGTTCCACTGGTTGTCATAGGTGTTTGCACCAATTTGTAAGTCGCTCTGGATAAGAGCGTCTGCTAAATGACTTAAATGTAAATGTAAATGTAGAAAAGAAATTGTAGACCTCCACAAGTATGGTTCATCCTTGGGAGCAATTTCCAAACATATGAAGGTATGAAATTCATCTGTACAAACAATAGTACGCAAGTATAAACACCATGGGACGACGCAGCCCTCATACCACTCAGGAAGGAGACGCAATCTGTCTCCTAGATATTAGCGTAATTTGGTGTCGAAAAGTGCAAATCAATCCCAGAACAACAGCAAAGGACCTTGTGAAGATGCTGGAGGAAACAGGTACAAAAGTATCTATAACCACAGTAAAACGAGCCCTATGTTGACATAACCTGAAAGGCCGCTCAGCAAAGAAGAAGCCACTGCTCCAAAACCGGCATAGAAAAAGCCAGACTACAGTTTGCAACTGCACATGGGGACAAAGATCATACTTTTTTGAGAAATATCCTCTGGTCTGATGAAACAAAAACAGAACTGTTTGGCCATAATGACCATTGTTATGTTTGGAAGAAAAAGGGGGAGGCTTGCAAGCCAAAAAACACCATCTCAACCGGGAAGCATAGGGGTGGCAGCATCATGTTGTGGGGGTACTTTGCTGCAGGAGGGATTGGTGCACTTCACAAAATAGATCATGAGGCAGAAAAATTATATGGATATATTGAAGCAACATCTCAAGACATCAGTCAGAAAGTTAAAGCTTGGTCGCAAATGGGTCTTCCAAACGGACAATGGCCCCAAGCATACTTCCAAAATTGTGGCAAAAAAGTCAAGGAATTGGAGTGGCCATCACAAAGCTCTGACCTCAATCCTATTGAAAATGTGTGGACAGAACTGTAAACTGTGTGCGAGCAAGGAAGCCTACAAACCTGACTCAGTTACACCAGCTCTGTCAGGAGGAATGGGCCAAAATTCACCCAACTTATTGTGGGAAGCTTGTGGAAGGCTACCCGAAACATTTGACCCAAGTTTTAAACAATTTAAAGGCAATGCTACCAAATACTAATTGAGTGTATGTAAACTCCTGACCCACTGGGAATGTGATGAAAGACATAAAAGCTGAAATGAATCATTCTCTCTACTATTATTCTGACAGTTCACATTCTTAAAATAAAGTGGTAGCTGACCTAAGAAAGGGTATTTTTACTATGGTTAAATGTCAGGAATTGTGAAAAACTGAGTTTAAATGTATTTGGCTAAAGTGTATGTAAACTTCCAACTTCAACTGTATGATCGAATTTCAAGGATAATCATAATGCCATTTAACATCATCAAAGGTAAACATAGGTAATTCTGGAGATTTTGTACACAAGCATTCATGAATTGAAATCAATAGTTTATAAGAATGGTGGCATGTAAAAAAATAAATGCTCCATAGATTCTGAATCAGAGGAACAAATCATTAACAGGGTGGATGGAAGAAAATATGTTAAAATGAGTTTCAAATCAAATCAAATCAAATTTATTTATATAGCCCTTCGTACATCAGCTGATATCTCAAAGTGCTGTACAGAAACCCAGCCTAAAACCCCAAACAGCAAACAATGCAGGTGTAAAAGCACGGTGGCTAGGAAAAACTCCCTAGAAAGGCCAAAACCTAGGAAGAAACCTAGAGTTTCTTCAACCTTTTGGATAACTGG